>NC_047117.1:28767181-28953538 GCF_902500255.1 Thalassophryne amazonica
GGGGTCGCGACTGTTTTCGGCCTACGTCCCGTCAGATAAGTGGTTAACAGACGCTGCACGAGTGTGTGTTAAAGTACCAGATCCGACACGCTGAGACGTGGCCCACCTGGTGACTTCGGGACTTGGCGGCTCCAGTATCCTTCGGTTCGGTGGCGGTGGAAATCGTGTGGTTCCGGTTCATCTCCAGACGGGTGTCTCCTATCGTCGAGCCTGCCCACACGACACCTTCATTAATTGACTTGTATTTATTCTGTAATTTGCTGTGTGTGGTTGTGACATTCACAACAGTAAAGTGTTCTAATTTAACTCCCTCTATTGTCCGTTCATTTACGCCCCCTGTTGTGGGTCCGTGTCACTACACTTTCCCAACAGGATATCTCGGCCAGCGTCATGGACTCCGAGGGGCGTCACCCAGCTGTTGAACGACCAATGGGAGAGCAGGGAGCGCAGGCGTCTGCAGGAGGCGTGATTGGTGAGCGCAGCACATCCTCACCGCCTTTACGGCTCGGTTGGATCAAATGACCGAGCAAAACATCCTCCTGAACCACAGGGTGGAGGCTCTCTCCGCGCAGGTGGCGGCGAACGCTCAGGGCGCTGCTGCAGCTCCTCCTCCTGCCGACCCTGTGCAGGATATGAATGTTCCAGTGGTGGTTCAACAACCCCTCCACACCATCCCCTGAAGCATATCATAGCCCTCCTGAGCCGTACGGAGGTTGGTGGAGACGTGCTCGGACTTTACTCATGCAGTGTTCGCTTGTCTTTGCACAACGGCCCATCATGTACGCGTCAGATGCTAGTAAAGTAGCTTAGTGTTAATCATGCTTCGGGGAGAGGCACGCGCTTGGGCTAACGGCGCTTTGGGAGCAAAATTCACGGCTCCTTCACGCGTACACTGGGTTTGTGAGGGAGTTCGGACTGTTGTTTGATCACCCTAACCGGGTAGAGACCGCTTCGACTGTGCTGCTGTCAATGAGACAGGGACGGCCCGGAGCGGCAGTAGCCGCTTATGCAGTCGCTCCACAATCGCGGCTGCGAGGGTCCGGCTGGAATAACACTGCGCTCTGCGCCGCCTTCGTAAACGACTGTCATCGGTCCCTGAAGGAGCACCTGGTGGCCAAGGATGAACCGCGGGAATTAGATGGGCTTATCGATCTTGTATAACGTTAGACAATCGGTTGGAAGAATGCCGTCGGGAACGAGACTAAGGGCGTGGCCGGGCACAGCGCCCGTCCCTCTTCCTTCCGGTCTGAAAAAGGTCCGCCCTTCCCACGCTCCCTGGCCTCTACGTCCCGTGTGGCGACAGCTCCCCCTGCTGAACGAGATCACGGTTTCGCAACCGATACCCTTGCCTTTGTTGGATTCGGTGTTCACACCCCCATGCATGGAGCCAAAAATATTCACAAAGCTGGATCTTAGGAATGCATATCACCTAGTTCGGGTCCTGAAGGGAGACGAATGGAAGACGGCATTCAACACCCCGTTAGGTCATTTGAGTACCTGGTCATTGCCGTTCGGCCTCACTAACTCCCCCGCGACGATCCAAGCTTTGGTTAATGACGTCTTGCGGGACTTCCTGCACCGATTCGTCTTCGTATATCGGACGATTTTTTTTTCTCATTTTTTCTCCGGACCCTGAGGACCCATGTCCATCATGTACGTCAGGTCCTGCAGCGGTTGTTGGAGAAACGGCTGTTGTGAAGGGCAAGAATGTTGAGGTTATCACCGCACCTCGTTGTCCTTCCTGGGGTTTATCATCTCCTCCAACTCCGTCGGCCCCGGATCCGGCCAAGGTCGCAGCGGTGAGAACTGGCCCCAACCTACGAGCCGTAGGAAGCTGCAACAGTTCCTCGGCTTCGCAATTTTACAGGAGGTTTATTAAGGGGTATAGGTCCGGTAGTTTAGCCCCTGACAGCCCTGACCTCACCAATAAGTTCCCTTCACCTGTCGGATCGGGCGATGCCGCTTCAGGGGAGTTGAACAGCGCTTCTCGACTGCCACCCGTCTTGGTGCAGCCCGATTCCTAGTCGCCAGTTTGTGGTCGAAGTGGACTCCTCTGACTCAGGGATAGGAGCCGTGCTATCCCAGAGCGGAGAGACCGATAAGGTTCTTCACCGTGTGCCTATTTCTCCCCCGCAGGTTGACCCCAGCAGAGCGGAAACTATGACGTGGGCAATCGAGAGCTCCTTGCGGTGAAAGAGGCTCTTGAGGAGTGAGACACCTGCTGGAGGGAGCGTCAGTGCCTTCAAACGGTTTTTACTGACCACCGAACCTGGAGTATATCAGGACCGCCAAGCGACTGAACCCCAGGCAACCCGCTGGTCACTGTTTTTCGGATGCCGTTTTGACTTCCGGATCACTTACCGCCCCGGGACCAAAAACCAGAGGTCGGATTGCCCTGTCCCGGGTGCACAAACAGGAAGTCAAGACCGAGCTGTCGGATCCACCGTAACCCATCGTACCGGAGTCCACTATCATGGCTAACCTTACCTGGACGTGGAGAAGACCATACCGGGAGGCCCTGGCACGGAGCCCGGATCCAGGAACAGGGCCTAGAAACCAGACTATACGTCCACCCAGAAGCCAGAGCTGCAGTCCTGGACTTCTGTCACGGGTCCAAGCTCTCCTTCCACCCAGTGGTGCGTAGGACCATGGCAGTGGTCCGGCAGCGCTCTGGTGGGCGCTCTGGAGGCTGACATCCGGGCTTATATCCAGGCCTGCACCACCTGCGCCAGGGGCAAGGCGGACCACCAGAAGGCACAGGGACTCCTGCAGCCGCTTCCTGGTGCCTCATCGCCCCTGGTCCCACATCAGTCTGGATTTCGTCACGGGGCCCTCCCCGCCGTCCCGGGGGCACACCACCATCCTCACGATAGTGGACCGGTTTCTCCAGGCGGCCCACTTCGTGGCCCTCCCGAAGCTCCCATCGGCCCAGGAGACAGCGGATCTCCTGGTCCACCATGTCGTCCGGCTGCATGGGATACCAACAGACATCGTTTCGTATCGCGGTCCCCAGTTTCTCCTCGCAGGTGTGGAGAAGTTTCTGCTGGGAACTGGGGGCCACCGTGAGCCTCTCGTCGGACATCACCCTCAGACTAACGACAGGCTGAACGGGCCAATCAAGAGTTGGAGCAGGCCCTGCGTTTGTACAACATCCGCACACCCAACGGCTTGGAGTGAACACCTGGCCTGGATCGAGTACGCGCATAACAGCCAAGTGTCCTCTGCCACCGGCCTCTCCCCGTTTGAGGTGTGTCTGGGGTACCAACCCCCTTTGTTTCCTGTTGGTGGAGGGATGAGGTCGGTGTGCCCTCGGTCCAGGCCCACCTGCGGAGATGCCGTCAGGTGTGGCGCACCACCCGTTCGGCCTTGTTGAGGGCCCGGACGAGGGCAAACGCACATGCAGACCATCGACGTCCCCGGCCCCCGCATACCAGCCCTGGCAGGAGGTATGGCTATCTACCAAGGACATACCTCTCCAGGTGGCTTCCCCTAAATTGAAAGACCGCTACATAGGGCCGTTCCGCATCCTCAGGTCCTCAGTCCCACCGCAGTGAGGCTCCAACTCCCGGCCTCACTGCGGATCCATCCAGTCTTTCATGTCTCCAGGTTGAAAACCACATCACACCGCACCCCTCTGTGCACCCGGTCCGGCGCCGCCTCCTGCCCGTATCATCGACGGGGAGCCGGCTTGGACAGTACGCCGGCTCTTGGATGTCCGTCGAATGGGCCGGGGCTTTCAATATTTGGTGGACTGGGAAGGGTAGGACCCGAAGACGCTCCTGGGTGAAGAGGAGCTTCATCCTGGACCCGGCCCTCCTGGTCGATTTTTACCGACGCCACCCGGACAAGCCTGGTCGGAGCGCCAGGAGGCGCCCGTTGAGGGGGGGTCCTGTTGTGTGGGCCGCCAGAAGAGGAGGTACTGCTGGCCCACCACCAGAGGGCGCCCTGACTGAAGTGCGGGCTTCAGGCACGAGAGGGCGCTGGCCGGCCTACAGGAACAGCCAAGGTGACAGCTGTCACTCATCAACTATGACAGCTGTCACCGATCATCTGCATGTCACCCTGGATAAAAGCAGGATGACACCTCCACCACATCGCCGAGATATCGACTTCTGTGAGAGGTAACATTCTCTGCCAGCAGTCAGTGATTTCAAGAGCTATGGTGTTTGCAGCTGTCAACCATAGGACCGCGTGGGTCGCGACTGTTTCGTCCTATGTCCCGTCAGATAAGTGGTTAAACAGACGCTGCACGAGTGTGTGTTAAAGTACCAGATCCGACACGCTGAGACGGTGGCCACCTGGGGACTTCGGGACTCGGCGGCTCCAGTATCCTTTGGGTTCGGTGGCGGTGGAAATCGTGTGGTTCCGGTTCATCTCCAGACGGGCGTCTCCTATCGTCGAGCCTGCCCACACGACACCTTCATTAATTGACTTGTATTTATTCTGTAATTTGGTGTGTGGTTGTGACATTCACCAGTAAAGTGTTCTAATTTAACTCCCTCTATTGTCCGTTCATTTACGCCCCCTGTTATGGGTCCGTGTCACTACACTTTCCCAACACCCTCTCTACTTTTAAGATTAGGCTTAAAACTTCCTTTTTACTAAAGCTTATAGTTAGGGCTGGATCAGGTGACCCTGAACCATCCCTTAGTTATGCTGCTATAGACTTAGACTGCGGGGGTTCCCATGATGCACTGTGTTTCTTTCTCTTTTTGTTCTGTATGCACCACTCTGCATTTAATCATTAGTGATTGATCTCTGCTCCCCTCCACAGCATGTCTTTTTCCTGGTTCTCTCCCTCAGCCCCAACCAGTCCCAGCAGAACACTGCCCCTCCCTGAGCCTGGTTCTGCTGGAGGTTTCTTCCTGTTAAAAGGGAGTTTTTCCTTCCCACTGTTGCCAAGTGTTTGCTCACAGGGGTCGTTTTGACCGGGGGTTTTTCCGTAATTATTGTATGGCCTTGCCTTACAATATAAGGCGCCTTGGGGCAACTGTTTGTTGTGATTTGGCGCTATATAAATAAAATTGATTTGATTTGATTTAATCTGCTAACATGAAAGTTAGCTTTGCTGGTTAGCGAATTAGTTGAACTGTGCCCACCACTGCATGCAACCCACCAATTATGATATGATAGATATTTATGGAGTATGTTCATGTCGACTTGGATTTCTATTCAGATTTTTTTAGCTTTCTGGTTAGCAGTGATGTTTTCAGTCTGTTCTTGGCTATTAGCAGTTGTGTTTTCATCTTGTTGGTCTTCATTTTGCATGTCTACTTCGAGTTTGTTTGCTGTTAATTCCTCCAATTCAACAAGAGAAAATGTCAAAGTCGCAGATCTGACATGCGATCCAGACCAGTTGTCATGGCAATGGTCTCTCTCTCTCTCTCTCTCTCTCTCTCTCTCCTCTCTCTCTCTCTCTCTCTCTCTCTCTCTCTATATATATATATATATACAACCCAAAATATACAACCAAAATTATGGAATCACCGGCCTCGGAGGATGTTCATTCAGTTGTTTAATTTTGTAGAAAAAAAGCAGATCACAGACATGACACAAAACTAAAGTCATTTCAAATGACAACTTTCTGGCTTTAAGAAACACTATAAGAAATCAAGAAAAAAAGATTGTGGCAGTCAGTAACGGTTACCTTTTTAGACCATGTAGAGGAAAAAAATATGGAATCACTCAATTCTGCGGAAAAAATTATGGAATCACCCTGTAAATTTTCATCCCCCAAACTAACACCTGCATCAAATCAGATCTACTCATTGACATTGACCCTATGTGTCTTTTTACATGGAATGTTTTCGCAGTTTTTGCTCTATGGCAAGATGCATTATCATCTTGAAACATCCCCAAACATCCTTTCAATTGTCCAAAATATCAACAAACTTGTGCATTTATTGATGATGTAATGACAGCCTCTCCCCAGTGCCTTTACCTGACATGCAGCCCCATATCATCAATGACTGTGGAAATTTACGTTCTCTTCAGGCAGTCATCTTTATAAATCTCATTGGAAAGGCATCAAACAAAAGTTCCAGCATCATCACCTGCCCAATGCAGATTCGAGATTCATCACTGAATATGACTTTCATCCAGTCATCCACAGTCCACGAATGCTTTTCCTTAGCCCATTGTAACCTTGTTTTTTTTTCTGTTTAGGTGTTAATGATGGCTTTCGTTTAGCTTTTCTGTATGTAAATCCCATTTCCTTTAGGCGGTTTCTTACAGTTCGTTCACAGACGTTGACTCCAGTTCCTCCCATTCGTTCCTCTTTGTTTTGTTGTGCATTTTTCGATTTTTGAGACATATTGTTTTAAGTTCAATCAAATGAAAATAGCTAAGGTTGTGCCGCTGTATAAGACTTGGGATAGACACCACTTCACAAATTATAGACCTGTTCTTTGCTTCCACAATTTTCCAAATTATTAGAAAAGTTATTCAATAATAGATTAGACAAATTCATAAATAAACATAAATTACTTACTGATAGTCAATATGGATTCAGAGCACATAGTTCAACATCACTTGCATTAATAGAATCAGTTGAGGAGATTACAAACGCCATAGACCACAAATTACATTCAGTTGGAATATTTATAGACCTTAAAAGGCTTTTGATACAATTAATCATGACATATTAATCAATAAACTTGAACAGTATGGGATTAGGGGGTTGGTGTTGCACTGGGTGAGAAGCTACTTAAGTAACAGAAAACAGTTTGTGAAGTTGGGGGAATATACATCATCATGCTTGGACAATGCTTGTGGCGTCCCACAGGGGTCAGTATTGGGTCCAAAACTGTTTCTAATTTATATAAATGATATTGTCAATGTTTCCAAAATATTAAATTAGTATTATTTGCAGATGACACAAGCATTTTTGTTCGGGGGGGGGATTTGCAGGAGTTACTGAGGAGGATCAGTATAGAAATGGGAAAATTGAAAATATGGTTTGACAGAAATAAATTATCATTAAACTTAAGTAAAAAAAATACATGTTATTTGGCTATTGTAATACAGACATACAGGTTCAGTTACAAGTCGAGGGGGTAGATATTGAAAGGGTACATGAAAATAAGTTTCTGGGGGTGATAATAGATGATAAGATAAACTGGAAGACTCATATAAAACATATACAAAGTAAACTGTCAAGAAGCATTTCAGTTCTAAACAAAGCGAAACATATTCTGGACCACAACTCACTCCGCATTCTTTACTGCTCACTGGTTTTACCATATTTACAGTACTGTGCAGAGGTATGGGGTAATATATAAAGGTACAACACAATCACTATCAGTAATGCAGAAAAGAGCTATAAGAAATTCATAATACTGGCTAGAGATCATACAAATCCACTATTTTTACAATCCAAATTCTTAAAATTCACAGACTTGGTTCATTTTCAAACAGTACAAATTGGTATAAAGCAATAAACAATTTACTTCCAGCAAATATTAAAAATATGTTTTTTAACAGATCAGGGGATTACAGTCTGAGGGGGAAATTTAATTTAAAGCATCAGTGGGCACGAACAACATTAAAAGGTTTCTGTATTTCTGTCTGTGGGGTGAGGATGTGGAACAGATTGGGAGTGGGGCTCAAGCAATGTCCAAGCATGAACCAGTTCAAACAGCGGTACAAAAATATGTTTTTTTCTGGGTATAGGGAGGAGGAAGGGTATGAGGGTTAGGGTGTTTTTGTTTTTTGCTTCGGCTTGTAAAATATAGTATTTTGTAGTAAGTAGGTATGTGTAGGTGTATATTTATGTTTGTGTATATATGTGTATATTGTATATGTGTATATATGTGTATGTATATGTGTATGTATGTTGATGTGTATATGTATGTGTATATATGTATATATTATAATATTGATATCGGTTTAGGTGTGTAGGAATCTATGTGTATATGTGGCAAAGGGTATTACTGGTTGTGGGGAAGAAGGGGTAGGGATAAATAAGCTGATGCTTCACCCTACCCCTTTTCGGACATGTTGGGTACACAGTAGGAACTTTTTTGTTGTTGTCTTTACTGATCTATCTTGTAATTGTTGTTGTATCACATGTTCGAAATAAACAGTTTTCATTCATTCATTCATTCAAGTTTTCTGTCTTGACGCTTTGATGTCTTCCTTGGTCTACCAGTATGTTTGCCTTTAACAACCTTCCCATGTTGTTTGTATTTGGTCCAGAGTTTAGACACAGCTGACTGTGAACAACTAACATCTTTTGCAACATTGCGTGATGATTTACCCTCTTTTAAGAGTTTGATAATCCTCTCCTTTGTTTCAATTGACATCTCTCGTGTTGGAGCCATGATTCATGTCAGTCCACTTGGTGCAACAGCTCTCCAAGGTGTGTTCACTCCTTTTTAGATGCAGACTAACGAGCAGATCTGATATGATGCAGGTGTTAGCTTTGGGGATGAAAATTTACAGGGTGATTCCATAATTTTTTCCTCAGAATTGAGTGATTCCATTTTTTTTCCTCTGCTTGGTCTAAAAAAGTAACCGTTACTGACTGCCACAATCTTTTTTTCTTGATTTCTTATAGTGTTTCTTAAAGCCAGAAGTTGCCATTTGAAATGACTTTAGTTTTGTGTCATGTCTGTGATCTGCTTTTTTTCTACAAAATTAAACAACTGAATGAACATCCTCAGAGGCTGGTGATTCCATAATTTTTGCCAGGGGTTGTATATACATATATATATTATATATATGGCTGAGTGGATTCTTACATGGATTATACATATCATTTGCTGTTGTGTTTCAATGACCATGCAATAGTTCTTTTTTAGTATGAAATTTTGGTGTTATATGAAATTTGATATTGCACGCCCCAACCACCGTGCGCGACACACTACCGTGGGGCAGCATTTAGCTAGATATGGCGGCATTTGTTTCGCTGACAGACGACGATTTGAAGGAGGTAATTGACGCTGCTAATTCTTCTATACACACACACACACACACACACACACACACAAAAACAAATCCACTATGGCAAGCCTTCTGGAGCTGTTAGGATGAAAAGCTGGACTAATTTCGGATGTGACTTTTCACTGGAAGTCTTTATTTTAGTAGTACACAAGTACACAAATTCAGTGCATCGTATCACAGACTAGCTGTTTTTCCAAGTTGACTGACAACAATTTTGGACTCCAATTTGAAGTTCATGTTGGACTGTTTACATCAAAACACCAGTGGAACACCTAATGTAAGCCCCTTTCTGCTGTTTCTAATGAATAAATATCAAATGGCAAAGATCTATTTTAGCCATTTTATAAAACAAATAATGTTTTGTTGTTGTTGTTGTTCTTTCAAACTGGGCACTTCTTTTAAAAGAAGTGAAATTAAGTTTCTAGTATTTACAGAAAGTGTGCAATAATTATTTAAACAAATTGTTCAGGTGCATAAATTTGGGCACCCTTGTCATTTTATTGATTTGAATACATGTAGCAGCAATTATTGGAACACAAAATTGGTTTGGTAAGCTCACTGACCCTTGACCTCCTTATACAGGTGAATCCAATCATGAGAAAGGGTATTTAAGGTGTCCATTTGCAAATGTTTGCCCTCTTTGCATCTCTTCTAATGAGTGGCAACATGGGAGCCTCTGAACAACTCTCAAATGACCTGAAAACAAAGACTGGTCAACATCATGGTTTAGGGGAAAGATACAAAAAGCTATCTCAGAGATTTCAGCTGTCAGTTTTCAATGTGAAGAACATAGTGAGGAAATGGAAGACCGCAGGCACAGTACTAGTTAAGGGCCGAAGTGGCAGGCCAAGAAAAATCTCAGATAAGCTGAAGCCAAGAATGATGAGAACAGTCTCCTGCAAGCAGGCGCTTTTAATTTTTTTTTTACACACGCACAAACACAGACAGTGGCGGAATACATCAAAAGCAATACTCTTTTCACTCATGGCAACAACATGATGACACTTAACTAAAGTGAATAAAATACAAAAGCACAATAAACCAATAACACTAACAACACTGTGAAACTAACATGAACCATAGTAACAACATTTAAAACCCCCAAACCCCGAACACCTGTGGTGTATTGCAGCACAATGTCCATTGTTTTCTGGTTAGCTAAAATCAGTAATTTCTCTCTCTCTCAAAAAAAAAAAAATTGTCCTATCAGCGTCTGTTTTCGTAGTATTCATCCCAAAATAACATACCAAAATACATACCAAACTGTTGCATACCACATGGCAAATGTCAGCTCTCCCCAGTTTCTGCGTGATCAAAGCCATACACACACACAGAGGCCACTTAGCTATTATAATATAGATATACACATACAAGTCTGATCACTTAACACATGTACTACAAACTAGATGAGTAAAACTGAGAATTTGAAATGATGTAAATATATTTAATCTGCATTTTTAATGGACATGCAGCAGTACACTCGTATCATCTGTTAATTTGTTTCAGATCTTAGGATCACCTACAATGGATTTGCCGATCCCCCCCCCCCCCCCCCCCACCTCACACAGACACACACACACACACACACACACACATTCTCCATCATGTATTTAGGTATAATTATCACCCCTCCACTGGATAACCTGGGAGGTGTGATTGGAGTGTCATCAGTGAGAAGGTCAGGATTATATGTGGGAGCCAGGCCATTAAGCACTTTGAAGACAATCAGTGAAATGGTGAAATTAATATATGTGTTGCGAGTCAGTGAAGTAAAATAGGTGCTGGAGTAATCTGATGTTACTTGTTTATTTTCATGCAAGTGTCGTCGCATTTGCATTCTGAATGCGCTGCAGACACGTAATCAGTTACTTTAGAAGTCTACTAAACTTTTAGAAGTACCCGTCACATCTAGAGATGAATGCAGTTGCCAGTTTTGCCAAATAACTTTGAAATATGAATCTTTTCCCTTTTCATTACATTTTCATTTATGTTCATTAAGTGAGAGAAAAGCTATTCGGGCCGTTACTGTTAAGACTTTTGAAATGAATTGATTTCATTGACTCAAAGGTTCCTGGTGTACGAACAGTATTATCAGGGATAATGATTCAGAGCAAGTAAACTGTAATCTCAAATCCAAAGGTTGAATACAAGTACCTTATTCTTGTCTTTTTTCAGCTGTAAGAGTTGCTAATCATTAACTGGCCAACGTCTACAGTTATGTTAGTTGACAAGCTACTTTAGAGAAAGGAGAGAAGAAGAGAGATGTACAATAACATTTTGTTTTTACCTTTATTTAACCAGGTTAGTCCCATTGAGATCAAGATCTTGTTTATAAAGGAGACCTGACCAAAAGGGCGGCAGCATGGTTACATTCAAAATAATAAACAGCAAAATAAAATTAACAACCATAAAACTTGCTCACATGAAACACTCACACACACAAAAGGCAAACTGCAACAGTTTCACCAGAGCTCTTCATGAATTCATTCAGTGTAACCAGGGCTTGAAGTCCAAGTTCAGATTGGAATTTCTTCCAGGTATTAGCATACACACACACACACACACACACACACACACACACACACACACACACACACACACACACACACACACACACACACACACACACACACACCACACACACACACACACACACACACTCTAAGGAAGACCCAGGTTGGAGTAGAACAGTGTGAAAGCACATAGCAGCAACCATTTCCACACTTTCATGACCCCGGGTCCAGTGGACCAAAACAACCCATGCATAATAAAATGTGCCCGGGTGGGTGTAAAGTGGGTGGTCACTGGAAACACTTTGTTTTATGTTAATCACAGAAAATGTGCTAGTGAAGTGAGCGTGAGGCTGAAAAAATGTTAAGTAGAATTAATGTCAAAATGTGTTTACAGTTACAGTCAATCTTCAGACCTTTGATTACTTCCGTTAAACTGTTTAATTTTCACCTGATGTACTTCTCAGGGTCCTTGTGCAATTTCTTAAAAGGTTTTTTGGAGATTTGTAAACTATACATTTTTAGAAAGCTTGAAATACGGAATCCAAAGAATGATCTTTCAGTTTTTCCCAAAGGGTGTTATGGCAGCCATCTTGGATTTGTAAAAATGGAAACCTTCAAACACTAACTTCACTTTTTGGACCTCTGGTTAACCCAGGGTCATGATTGAACTGACTAAATAATAATTTTGGAGGGCAAAGATCCATAGACTCAAATTATAAAATTACTTAAGCTGATGAATAATAATTGTATGTGCTGTCATTTTGGATTTTTATTGCACGTAGGTGACACCAATGACTTATGGGACACAAGAACCTGATCTATGTGGGCATCTTGTTCTTACTAATCAGATTGAGACATCTGTAACTGTCTATTAATCCATCTTTCTTGGACTTTTTAATAAAGGTCATAAACCCTTAATCCAAGAACAGTGCTGTTATTTGTTACCTGTGTACAACAAAAAAACCCACAAAAAAAACAGAAGTCAGGAAAGTATCTTAGTTTCAAAAGGACACCAATTTTGAAAATCTAAAATTGAACCTTTGAAAAAATGGAAACGTTTCTTGGATTCCCCCTTTCATAAGATTTATAAAAATGTGCAAGTTTCCAAATCTCCACAAAAATTTCACAAACATATGAATCATTACATAAGGAACCTGAGTACTTCATCAATACTGAGGAATGGCAGGTGGTCACTAAATAGTGTGCATAAAACTGACAAAAGTTAAAAATAGAATATAAAAAATCACTTCACATTAAATGTGGCTAAAACTTTTTTAAAATATTGAAAATACTTTTTTTTAAAGCACACAACTAGCACTTGTGTGAAAACTCAAAATTGCCACAAAATGCAGGAGGTCCTACCGGACGCACACATTCTTTATTATTCTTCACACTACTTGTAATACATAACATAATAACTATAACTGAGCCACAGTATGCAGACACCAGGAGTGGACATCGAGTCTATTTAAAGCACCGTCATCATAGTTTTCAAGTTCCTTCACACACCTAATAAGCATGTTTTGCTGGCAGGAGGAAACCTACACAGACACAGAGAGAACATTCAAATTCCATACAGGAAAGACCTGGACTTTCGTGGAATCGAACCCTGAAGCTTTCTGCTGTAAGGCAATAAGGTAAACCACAAAGCTACACACATAACACAAATTCTTACTGGTCTAGCATGAGAAACAGCAAATCCAAACACCAACTCTTTAGGGATTCACCCTGAAATCTGTCAAATCAACATGCAGGTCCACCTTGGATCTGTTGTGGCGACTCTGAGTGAAAACAAGGGAACAGCTAAAGGGACTTACTGAAATCTTTCAAAGCATGAGGACAACCCAGTGTGTGGTAAAGGCAACTAAGTGTGGGGAGGACATTGCAGATTTCAATCAAATGAGACTGAAGACACATTGGGCTCTCAATGCAGACTTTTTAAGGACTTTTGATGAAGATGTAACCTTACATCGAAATGTCAGTCCCTACATTTTGTTATGCACCTTTAAATAAATAATTTAATTACGTAGACTTCTGTGTGGCACAACACTAGCATCTGAATTATTATTATTATTATTGCACCAAAAATGTAGACATCTGGGTATCAAAAATTGGCAGTGGGAGACCAGCCTGACACAAGCATTTGTATTTGAGTAAAGTAGCCAGATGAGCAAGCGATCACATTGTCAATCTGAACTTGCAAATTTAACATGCTATTTAAAATTTAAAACCCTACTAGTGATCCCATGAAAATCATGGGTGATTGTTAAATCTGCACTTTTTAAAGTGTAGCATGAACACTCTAAGAGTGTTGTTTGGCTCAATCTGTGTAAAATACTAAGATTGTCAGACTACAAAAGCCAGTTTTTCCCCAGGAAACCTGATGAAAGTCCTGATTCCAGACAACAGCACTGCCACAGGACTACCACATACAGCGCGTTAATCAGTTCTCACATCTGACTCTGTTTTGTACCATTTACAACCTGGTCTCACGGCAAGTCATGATTCAGCAGCATGAAATATACATTAATCTATTGGTTCGTGATATGTGACGAAAAGCACCTCATTTTCGTCACGGCAGCACAAATTCATTCTAATTCATTCAGTGATGGCTGCACGAAATTAAAAGTGAGGCGGGGGTCGGGGTGGTTAAGGTTAGGGTTGGGAGAAGGAGTAGGATTAGGTTATGGTTAAGGTTAGGGTTGGGGGTAGGAGTAGGGTTAGTAATAATGAGTTAAAAAAAACCCTGTCACAAAAATTTAATTTGAGTCTCTATGCGACGAGGATGAAAAAAAAAAAAACGTGAGACTGGGTTGGCCATTTCATGGCCTGCGAGTTATAACTCACATGCTTCAGCTGATTTCGGCAATCCACCCTCACCTGGCAACATTCAAAGCTGAGTCCTTCTGAGCAGGTACACCACTCTGCAAAAGTCAGGAAAGTCATTTTTCAGAGCTCAGTAGACTCCTAGCCACCGCAGTTCCAATGGCACTAAAGTCAGGAGGGCTCAGCACAACTCCACGTACACTCCATCCTAAATGCTTACAGTATTGCTGTGAGTACATATATCTCCATGCCACTGCACTATGAAGCGATTGGTGTTGCAACAAACAAAAGTTGTAGAGTGCCCAGTTTGTCCAATCATAGCCACAGAACCCTATAGCTCCTTCAACATTATCTGGGTGTCTTGGTGGCTTTCCTCACTCATCTCTTTCTTGCACAGTCACATGGTTTTTGAGAACTGCCTACTCCAGATGGATTTACCATGCAGTACCAGACTGTTTTTATATTTCCTAATGATTGATGTAAATGAAATCTAAGGCATATTCGGTGACATGGAAAAGATCAAGTAACTATGAAAACCACAGAAGGCTTTGAGATCACCTGCAGCTGACATGACACTCTGATGAACTGCCGGTGCTAGAAGGACTGTGATGACCCAACGCAGAGAACAGACAGCAACATGTGAGTCCAGAGCTCTTTAATCAAAGTTCTTTATGCAGGCCAAGGTTAAAAAAACACCACACACAGGTGGTCAGTCAGTGGAAACTGGACAGTCAGTATAAAAAAAACGTCAGAAACGCAATAGCAAAACTTAACTAAAATAATAAAATTAAGAGCAACAGAAACCCTTGGGACAATATAAGATCAAAACTTAATACATGAAATGAATCAAAACCTTTCTAATAAATAAACAAGGAACAACAAACACAGGAACAAAATAACCAGATATTACAAGGAGCAGTATAAAGAAACTGCCCTGAAGTCTTGTATCATCACATGACAACAATGGTCAATCATGTGGTGTTCACCTTCTTCACTGCAGATTAAATATATTTTGCATTCATTTCTGTTTATAAAGAACCATAGACTTGAGAATACAGTTGATCAGGTGGATAATTCCATCGTCCATTGCCAGTGGTGGCAAACATCGTGATGTGGAGCCATGCCATGCCTCTTGCCCTGCAATACGCACGCTAATTCCATTACCTATGTGGTAACATAAACCTATTTCTTTATTTGCTAGGGATATGTACGTACTTTGAGGAGTGCCAGGAAAAAATGATCAGAGATGGAAAGAAGAGTCATCTGCCTGGAGTTTAACTTTTCCTGACTGGCTGAATGATGAGGAGGTTGTGGTGAGGAATGCAACACCCCACTCCCACATTTCATCAGCTATTGATTTATTTTACTGTAGACGCCATGATTTTTCCAATTAGGTTATATCATCTGACCCTATTTGAGTATGCTGTCAAGAGAGATGCCATATTTTCAGGGGGGGTGAAAGGCTTAAGGATAAAAAAAACATGACCTACAAGGGCATTACTTTTACAATAACAGTTTATTGAATTAAAGTGTTTTTTCCACTTTCTTTCTGTCATGAAAGGATTTTTATGTGTATTAAAGCAATAAATAATAAAGTCATAGATTTTAAGGCCTTCTCTAGAAAATTGTGTTAAAATTCCGTTAAAACAGATATTTTATTTTTTGTATACATATATATAATATTTATTTATTTATTTAATGCAGACACAACAAAGTCCATAGAATAAAATAAATAAACAAGTATTAAAATTATATTAACAGTCTCTCCATCCAGTGATTCCTCAGTACAGAGGTTGTAACGACAGCAGCTCAGTTGAGGATTTGTCAGAGTCTGTATGATGGCATTTTCAGAGTCTTCTAAAATAATAATAATTATATATAATATATATATATATATATTATATATATATATATATATATATATATATATTATATATATTATAGGTCTTTTATATTTAGAGTTCTTAAGGTGGTAGGAAAGAAAGGCATCCGGTGTAAAACTTGTGCCAAATACCAATGTGGATCTGGTTGTATCCACTGTGGTGACCTCAAACACATGGGAGCAGCCGCATGGACAACAACAACAAGGTGGTAGAAAAGGCTGTTTGCTATATGTTTGATTTGGCACCATTTACCTACATTCTATCCAACAGGAAAGTGTTGTACAGGAGTCAATGGCCACTTAATCCATCCCTTGTCACGAGAATCACCCCCAATAATGAATAAAAAAAATTGCAATTCTGTAATATTAAATCCAACAGGTTAGTTCAACTTAAATGATATGAGGAAAATAATTGGTTCTAACAATTACATTCAGCTAACTCAAATAATGCAAGCATTAATTTTTTTTTGTATATAGTACAAGTAACTTGATTTAGATGTGTTAATTAATCATATTATGTAATGATACAATAATATGAAGTATTTTGCAGTGATTCCCAGTATTTCTTAAATAATCTGAAATTGCAAATATTTATCTGATTTTAGTATCACTAACAAATAACACGGCTCAAAATAATTAGGGGAACACAGTGTTCGTATATATTAGTCTAACTTCTATGTGGCATTTATGTGCATTTTATAGTCCAAAAGTTATCCAAAGTTTCATCCAGCTCCTTTTCCATGCTTTTTTTTTTTTTTTTTTTTTGAGGGAGGAGGCGTTATTCATGGGCAGGAATATAGTGACATTTCCTACTATACCATTTCATGGCTAACATACACAGGCATCGAGCCAAAAACCTTTCAGTTTGCACATAGTACTAAATTAGCTTAATACTACATTATAATCATAGGACTAAATTAACTTAGAAGCAAATGAAGATTTTGTGTGCGTTAATGACTGTAAGTGCAAAATTAAATTCAAACAGCCACTTGCAGGTTTGCTTTAAATAAGACAAACTCAAACATTTTAGCTGCAGGGATTCTATTTCCCAGCTGGCTTAGGAACACCTCAGGATCCCCCAGGAAGAGTTAAAGGACTTAACCAAGGAAAGAGAAGTGTGGGATGAGCTGCTTGGTCTACTGCCTGAGACCTGGAGCCAGATAATCAGCAGAAAATTAGTGAAATATGTGCCTTGAAAATCTGCTCTTTCACAGGAGGTGGCAGGTTGTGGCACAAGACCAAATTCAGGACCGCTTTCTTTAAACAGTCATTTTAAGTGGACAAGATTCAAATGTGCATTCCCACGACAGGTTGAATTTGACTCCAGTATTAATATTCTCTTCACTGCCACATAATCATACAGGACGAGCTATAGAATGACAATAAATTGTGTATGTTTTATATGTAGGTGGCTGTCCATGGAGCTGTCCATGGTTCTGACCATAGCCTGCAGCGCTGACTGCTGTCAGCTCCTTTGCATGGTTGTGCGTGGAGGCTGTGCTGGACATACATGCACAGATCTTTCTACTTATATTTCTATTACATACATAAACATGATAAATGTCACATGTAGGAAGTGGGCATTTGTTTCATTAAATTTAGGCTGCTAGAAAGCCATGTATAATCATGGTGTTTCTCTGTTAACGATTGTTTGTCCTTCAGCTACCCCATTTTGTTCAGGATCACCACAACAGATCCAGTACAGATCAACGTGGGGATTTCACACAGGTTTTACACCAGTTGCCCCTTTTGATGCAACTCCAGTTGCACCCAGAGAAACACACACAACCTCTGGTCTTCCTGAGAGGTCTCCTAACCATTCAGGACCTACAGTGCTATCTCACTGGGCATGACTGTTGGAGAGAAGTTGGAGATGCATCAGAGTGCAACATAGCAGTTAGAGACGCAACATAATGACCAAACGTGAACAAGCAACAGTGTCAATCAGTAGCTCACTGAAGTGGCTACTCACAGCTGGAGAAGAGTGGCACGTTTGCACACAAAGTGTTCAGCTCTTATTATCCTGTTATTATGTGAATAGACTGTGGAAATTCCTTCACTGTTCCCAAAAAATAAATAAATAAATAAAATAAATAATGAAATAATAATCAATAAAACAAATAATAACAATAAAGCTTAAACTCACCAACTTGCATAATGATGTCCCTGCTGGATCTACTATCCTATCTTCCATGTCCAGTATATAATCCACGCTTATATGATCCATTTGTCCTAGGCTCCAACATCCACACACAGAGATCATTCATGTGCTTGAACAGCCTTTTTTTCTGTGACGCAGCAATGTCCAGCAGCACTTCAGGGGTGTGCATCCTCTGATTTGATTTGATTTATTCTGCAATAACATTGTACATCTCTTTAGCTATTCCCTTGTTTTTTCACTCGGGATCTCCTCACTAGATCTGAGGTGGATCTGCACATGGATTGTAAAACTACCACTGACAGTGTTGAATTAACACTGCCAGTGCACATATGGCCCTACTCTAGTCAGCTGTTTGCAGGCTGTGAGGCCCAGTGAAATAGGACCCTTAGCTTCTGAAATCAGATGGGATCAGGCATACACAATGCAGAGCAGCTGCTGTGATAAAGAAGACTGAGTGAAAATAAAGAAATGCAGACTCAACAGCACATTTGAATCAGATTTAAGAATACCTGTATTGATCGTGCAATGATGGATAAGTTAACACCAAGGTTTCAAACTAGCTGAATTACAGACATAATTTCATCCATTAAATTGCTTTCAGCCTTGATAAGCTGTGTTGTGTGTGCAAACCTCAACTATATGCATGCTGAATACCCACAGTATTGTGGATGGTAAATCAGCAAAACATGGGCTTTTTTTAAACTATGGTGTTTGCACAGGTATACCCATGATGACCTTTAGTAAATCAGTCCCAAAGTGTTCTACTGAGCCATATTTCCCAAATGTTGCTGCCTGACTTTTGTTTCTTATTGCTGTTTTATTTGGTAAAGGAATTTACTACTTTATATTTTGTTTGTTTGTTTGTTTGGTAAGGCAGAATCAGAGCTAAATTAAACAACAAAAAGAAAATGGAATCAGTTACTATTTTTGTGATGATGTCATCCTGTTTGGCTGCTGTGGCTCAGGTGATACAATTGAGTGTTGGTGGTCAATGTCCTTGAGCAACAGATTAAACAAAAAGTTGCTCTGAATCCCAAAACCTGGAGACAGTTACTTCAACAAATAAATATCTATAAATTGGTCAAAATTGAAAAAGCACTGAGACGATGGAAATGTTATGTGAACATATCTTGACTGCATTAAATATTTCAAATTAGTTCCAAGAATGATTAGAATGAATATGTATAAGTTACGGACATGAACAAGTGAAGCTCTTCAGCTTCTCACCATGTCATTTAGGTTCTTCAGACTTTTTCCAGTAAATGCTTCTGGGGAGCATTAGCATGGATAAAAATGTTCAACTTTGCTCGTATAATTAATTGCAAAATACTTCAAACTTAAGTTTGATGCATCAAATACAATAACTTCATTTCACACAACTCAGCCAAATCTATTGTATTTCATCAGAAAATTTTTACGTAGTTGAGACTAAAGAAATTTGTTTCCTCACACTATCTCGCTCATCCCATAAATCTAATCACTAATTCCTGCTCCAAAACATATCTATCCATAACACTGTGAGTTATCCTGTATCCAGACAAACACATCGACAGAGACCAAATCATTACTTCAGAATGAACATTGAACTTAAAGTGGTCATCTACGGTATCTGCAATGCACATATGAGCAAAACTGGCTCCAAACTAATGGAGGTGCTGCTGATTTTTACACTGAGTGTAAGAAAGGCAATATCGCAGAGCATGCTGTGTTATCCCACAATTGTTGGAAGCTGGTTTCATAATAATTTTCTGCATTTTTCGTAAATGATCGAGTGTAATAGCTTCATTCTAAGTGGAATATATTTATCCTTCACAAATGTCAAACTGTTGTTGTCACAGTGCCGATGCTCCAACATCCGCTCTGTGTGTGTGTGTGTGCGTGCGTGCGTGCGTGCGTGCGTGCATCAAGCAATTGCCTCATGGGCATATCTCACACATGTGCACACACACACACACACACACACACACACACACACCTGTGCATGTCAGTAACCGTCTCATCTTCTCATCACATCCATACACACATCTCCTCCCTCACCCACCCCTGATTCCACACGCAGAGGCGATGTTGTGGCCGGCCCGTGACAGTAATTGAGGGAAGCTGGCCGGAACAGTGTGAAGATGAGGGGAGGAAAAAAGGACGGATGGGAGGAGAGAGAATTGAGAAGAGGAAGGGCGGAGGAAACCATTCATCTGAGACCCGTGGACGTGGAATGGCATATTACAGGTCTAATGTGTAATTAGATAGATAGAGAATAAGGTCAGTGAGCTCTAAGTGTCAACACAGTGCCATCTAGTGGATAAATGTCAGAGAAGACCCATCCTTGTGGAAAATTGATGTGATCAGAACTTGACAGTGAATTATTGCAGTTTTCACCAATTAGAAATGGAATTTCCACTTTGTTTGATTCACAAATGACAGTCAGAGTAGCTGCTGTGTGTACAGATTCAAATATATTTGTACATTGGAAAGGTTTCACTGTTTTACCTGTTTACCCCACTAGAGTGAAGTTAATTTACATTTAAATCCAAATTACAACAACAGTGTGGGATTTACAACAATTTTTGTATGCATGTCCAAGATAGATAGATAGATATGACATATCTATGTAATAGCTGACATCAAGCTGTTCAATACGCTGGCCGATAGAGGCCATAACACTTTCAAATTAAGACATTAGCAAATGCTGTGTGTTGGGGGGTGTGGCTGGATGTTTTGGTGTTCTTTTCTTTTCTTTGCTCTTCAGGTGGCATGGAAACTGATTTGTCTGTGGAGAAGGTGCTGGCTGAAGAATCCTCACCCTCATCAACATCATGTGTAGCACCTGTGACTGGTGCTCACATGCAACCTTAAAGACTTTCAGCTGAAGCAGATAATTGGATGGCGTTCTGCTTTAAGGCATGTGTGATTCAAGCAGAACTGCCGGGAACTCGACTTTGTGATGTTCGTTTGTGAGACGCTGAGGGCCGCGCCTGGGTTTGACACATCGAGCCCGTGAAGCAAGGAAGGGTGAGGACACATGCTGTCAGCACACATTAAAGGTAATTAAGTATTTGACTAATTGTTGATAGTAACTTGGTGTTTGTTACGCAGTATACTTGAATTGTGATGAGAATTGTGCATTTGCTTCTCACTGCTGTGGCGTGCAGGATAAGTGATCCTCCACTTGTTGTGAGAAGCTGCTCATTTGCATAAAGATAAAAAGTACAGACCTGAATGTGTTGCTGATAGCGTGTGTCTTTTGAAAGATATTGTTGTAACTGCTGACTTACCTCACATCTTCTTTGCTTCACAGAGAGTCAGTTTGTCGTGTCCACCTGGGGGGTGTTTGTCTGGTGGTAGTGGGTCCAGGAGCGCCGGACTTCTCTCCTTGCGGGCGCTGGAGAGCGTGCCAGCAGTCACTCCTCCAGAAGGACGTTGGTTTTGGTTTTGTACATTTTATTTAGGCACAGGGGAAAAATAAATTGTTTTTGTTGTTGGAACCGCTTTCTGGTTATTTTTAGCGCTGGGTTCTGTCTGACGCAGGTTCGCTCCTCAATCCGCGTCAACACATAACAGTAGTTCCCGGCCTTTCATAATGGACCCAGCGGCAGAAGCGGTTCCTTTTGTCGAAAAAGTTCAAGAACACTTGGAGAACATACGGGAGCAATTACAGCATCTCGCAAACCAAATTAAACAAACAGACGCCCGTGTTACGGAGCTTGCAGCGCAAGCCGTTCTGCTTCCTGCTGCTCCAGCTGCGGCACTATCGATACCGGTGCCGATAACTCCGTCACCCACAGGTTGGAATGCCGCAGTTTTACGAGGCGTATTTGTAGATGGGTTGGGTGAGTCATTGAAAGACGAGCTGGTAGTCCGTGACGAGCCAAACGAATTAGATGAGCTAATATCGTTGGTGATTCGTCTAGATGATCGGATGAAGGAGCGTGGACGCAGGAGAGGACGCCCATCAGAGCGGTTTTTTCGTCTCGGGGCTTTCCCCGACACAGATCTGGGCCGCCTCTTCTTTGCTCCACTGAGGCTCCTCCGACGGGACCTCTGGCTCCTCCTGTTGATGAGCCCATGCAGCTCGGACGAGCAGAGATTACTGTATTGCCCCGACATGTAAACGTCAAGAGAAATAATGGTGACGTGTCTCCAAGTGTTCCGGGAGAGGCAACATAAGACACATAAAAAAAATAATAAAAAAAAATCTAGCACGGGTAAATGATTTTTCCTTAAATAGGGGTTATAATTGTATGGGGAGTCAGAGGCGTATCTGGTGGAGTGACTGTTAGGCGGTTGGAAGTCCGCCTGAGCTCACGTCATTATTAATTTTTTATGTGTTTTTAGGTATTTTCTGTTTGGGTTGTTGGGTCGTTTTATTTTGTTGTTTTTTATTTCTCTACATCCCTAACCCCAACCTCACTTGCCCCAAGACCGTTTGTCTTGTGGGTGGTGGGGTGGTGCAGGTTGGTCACGCTGAGCATTCTCAGAAGACCTCTGCACCTAGGGGGGTGGTGTTAGAGGCGTTTTTTTTGGTTTGGTTAGGGCCCGGTTCCACTCCAGCCTCGGTGAGCCTTTGTACCGTTCGTCATTGGTGTTGCCGGGGTGTGGTGCAGCGGAGACTTACCTCAGTCGGAGGGGTGGGCCGATCTGTTGCCGTTCGCCATTTCGGTAGTTCCACCCCTCCCGAGAGGCTGGGGTATGGTCGAGTTGGGGCACCGGACGTATTTCCAGTTCTCTGCTGCGCCTTGGGGTTGGAGCTGGGTTAGTTTTTTTTTCTGTTCCCTTCTCCGGCTTGATATTTTGAGCCGTTCGCCAAAATTGAGCCGCCGAAGGCTCTGGGAGGGACCTGGGGTCTTTCGAGGTGCCGGGGAGGGTAACAGGGTTTACAGTCGTTTTATATCCCCCCGGGGTTGTTTTTGGTAGTCCTCCGGGGGTTGATGTTTGATTTTGTTCTGTTTCCTTCCGGGTTCCACCTCCAGGGTTGATGGGACGGTCCTCTGGGGGGGAATTGGCTTGGGGCCAACTGGCCAAGTGTGACCGGGTCTGGGGTTCCGGGGTTGTGGGGAGGGTACCTCCTGGGATTGATGGTACGGTCCCCTGGGGGGCGCCATTTTGCTCCATGTATACCTGGGGACCTGTGTGGGATCATGGTTTCTGGCTGTTTCCTCCTGGAACTGGCGATGAAGGCCTTCTGGGGGGGGTTGGACTCTGCAAGGTCATTCTGGGGGGGTGGTTTGTTATTTTTCTTTTATGCATTTCTGTTTGTATTGTGTTTGTGGGGCTGTGTTGGGTTTTGGCGTTTGGGAGTTTTTCTTTTCTTCCCGGGGGTTGATGGGACGGTCCCCTGGGGAGGTTTTGGGTGGGTTTTATGTTTTTTTCTGTGTTGGAGTGTATTGGGGTATGTTTGGGGCTTTTGTTTGATTCCCAGCCGGCCTTCCAGCTGCTGGTGCCTGTCCTGCTGTCTGTGGTGGACCTTGGGAGCGTGGTGCTGTCTACTTCCTGAACGTGGACCCCGGAGGGAGGTGCTGTTCTCCGGCCTGGTCGGTTCGGTCGCCGGGAGGCTTCCCGTTGGTGGGGGGGTACTGTTGTGTGTTGGGGGGTGTGGCTGGATGTTTTGGTGTTCTTTTCTTTTCTTTGCTCCTCAGGTGGCATGGAAACTGATTTGTCTGTGGAGAAGGTGCTGGCTGAAGAATCCTTACCCTCATCAACATCATGTGTAGCACCTGTGACTGGTGCTCACATGCAACCTTAAAGGACTTTCAGCTGAAGCAGATAATTGGATGCGTTCTGCTTTTAAGGCATGTGTGATTCAAGCAGAACTGCCGGGAACTCGACTTTGTGATGTTCGTTTGTGAGACGCTGAGGACCGCGCCTGGGTTTGACACATCGAGCCCGTGAAGCAAGGAAGGGTGAGGACACATGCTGTCAGCACACATTAAAGGTAATTAAGCATTTGACTAATTGTTGATAGTAACTTGGTGTTTTGTTACATAGTATACTTGAATTGTGATGAGAATTGTGCAGTTTGCTTCTTACTGCTGTGGCGTGCAGGATAAGTGATCCTCCACTTGTTGTGAGAAGCTGCTCATTTGCATAAAGATAAAAAGTACAGACCTGAATGTGTTGCTGATAGCGTGTGTCTTTTGAAAGATATTGTTGTAACTGCTGACTTACCTCACATCTTCTTTGCTTCACAGAGAGTCAGTTTGTCGTGTCCACCTGGGGGTGTTTGTCTGGTGGTAGTGGGTCCAGGAGCGCCGGACTTCTCTCCTTGCGGGCGCTGGAGAGCGTGCCAGCAGTCACTCCTCCAGAAGGACGTTGGTTTTGGTTTTGTACATTTTATTTAGGCACAGGGGAAAAATAAATTGTTTTTGTTGTTGGAACCGCTTTCTGGTTATTTTTAGCGCTGGGTTCTGTCTGACGCAGGTTCGCTCCTCAATCCGCGTTGACACATAACAAGCAAATGCAGAAAACAAAAAAACACCTGCATCAAAGTTGCATTAATGGACAATTCAATTTGGTAACATGTCATCTGCAAATTCCAACAATGCGGTGCAAAAATATGCAAAGATCCCACAATAAAATAGAACAGAATAACAGTCCTTTGTCATTGTACGGGGGGGGGGGGTACAACAACAATTGGGGGTACTCCCACAGAGCTACTGTACAACCACAAAAAAGAAAAACCAAGACATCTTATACACCACAAAAAAGGTGAGGTCTGTACAGTGTTTTTTGTATGGACCTCACTTACGTCAGGGGCGTATTGTCCAGACCTCGGTCTGATATTCCCATGCAGACTCGGAGCAAGCGAGGCTAATATATTGTTATTGTATGGCTGTTCAGAGCTGTGTTTTCATCTTGTTGGTCTTCATTTTGCATGTCCACTTCGAGCTTGTTGCTGTTAATTCCTCCAATTCAAACTGGTCAGTGTAATAAAATTCACTCTGAGAATGTCTCATAATTTCTTTGTTCACTTTTTGTTTGTTTTATTTCACACTGTGAAAATTGCAAACAAAGTCGCAAATCTGATCCGGACTGACTGTCATGGTAACGGGCTAATATGGGAAAATATCAGACATCAGACCAGAAATCAGCCAATCAGAGCGCGCCTTCCATCGTAGCCCTATATATATATATATATACGAGGTCTATTAGAAAAGTATCGGACCTTATTTTTTTCAAAAACCATATGGAGTTGAATCACGTGTGATTACATCAGACATGCTTAACCCTCATGGGCATGCGAGAGTTTTTTCACACCTGTCGGTTACGTCATTCACCTGTGGGCAGTCTTTGAGTGAGGAGTGGTCCACCCTCTCGTCGATTTTTCAATTGTTTAGGAATGGCTCAGAGACTGCTGCTTGTGTTTGATCAAAATGTTTTCAAAACTGTAAGGTACAACTGAGTGGACACCATTCGATAAATTCAGCTGGTTTCGGTAAAAATTTAACGGCTGATGAGAGATTTGGTCTGGTAGTGTCGCCGTAAGGAACGGCCCACGGTGCCTGACGGCGATCTGCGCTTCGAGGCGGCAGCATCTCGACCGTTTCAAGTTGAAAACTTCCACATTTCAGGCTCTGTTGACCCAGTAAGTCGTCAGAGAACAGAGAACTTTCAGAAGAAGTCGGCATGAGGAGTTTATTCGGACATTCCATTGTTAACGGACATTTTGTAATGAAAGAACGTGCGGGCAGAGTCGCATGTCGGGCCGGACCCGACCGCATGGGGGTCACGACAGGAAAAACACCTCCGTTGGAAACCTTAACGGGCAAGTTGGAACATGCCCAAGCTGTTAAACAATTTCTCAGTTACTCACTTGTTGAAAGCCATCAAAAGCCGCCTGAATTTTACAAATGGTTTTCAACACGGAGGTGTTTTTCCTGTCGCGGCGCACACAGATTCGTCGAGTCGTGACGGAAATGACTCGGCGAATTTGCGCGCACGTCTTTCATTACAAAATGTCCTTAAACAGTGGAATGTCCGCATAAAGTCCTCATGCCGGCCTCTTCTGAATCTTCTCTGTTCTCTCACAACCGTCCTGGGTGAATTAAGCATTAATTAGGATGTTTTCAGGTCGAAACAGGCCGACGAGGGCGCCTGGAAGCGCTGCGCGACATACCGCTCCGTGGTAAGTCCTTACACCGACAGAAACACCCCATAATCTCTCATGAGCCGTTAAACTTTTCACCGAAAACCAGTTTAATTTCTCGAATAGTGTCCACTCGGATATTCCTCACAGGTCCAGAAAAAAATTTGATAAAGCAACGTGCGCCGTCTCGAGCAGTGTGTGAAACAAAGGAATTCAGCCGAGAGGACGGGACCACATCTCACTCAAGGCCTGCCCACAGGGAATGACGTCACCGACACACGTGAAAAAAACTCACGCATGCGCACAAGGGTTCAAGCATGATTTGGTGTAATCGCACGTCATTCAAATCCATATAGTTTTTTTTTTAAATAAAAAGGTACGATACTTTTCTGATAGACTCGTATATATGGCAGTGATTGTGAACACTGGGGGTACAGAAGCCGGTGCTGTCAAAGTGCTAAAGACGAGGAGAAGGCATGTTGGATTGTTTGTTGTGGGCGGGTGGGGGAATATTTGTGGGACTAGGTCTGTGGTTGAGTGTGTGTATGTGTGCCCATGGGTGTTAGCAGTACGTATGGCTCAGGGGATGAAACACAACACGAAATAAGTACTATCAATACAAAATGTGCCAAAATCCCAGTGTGGATCTCTATTTGATCTCCTGTGGTGAACCCCAAGCAACTGGGAGCAGCCAAAAGCAAATTATAGAAAAACAAAGCATCAAAACATACGATGTCTATAGATAAGAAACCGACACTTTTATTTTATTTTTTAACTATATGGATTTGAATGATGTGCGCTTACACCAATCATGCTTGAACCCTCGGTGCGCATGCGTGAGTTTTTCACGTGTGTCGGTGACGTCATTTCCCTGTGGGCAGGCCTTGAGTGAGATGTGGTCCCGCCCTTTCGGCTGAATTCCTTTGTTTCACACACTGCTCAAGACGGGCGCGTTGCTTTAACAAAAATTTTTCTGGACCTGTGAGGAATATCCGAGTGGACACTATTCGAGAAATTAAGCTGGTTTTCGGTGAAAAGTTTAAAACGGCTGATGAGAGATTATGGGGTGTTTCTGTCACTGTAAGGACTTCCCACGGAGTGGGATGTCGCGCAGCGCTTCCAGGCGCCGTCCTCGGCCTGTTTCGACCTGAAAACATCCTAATTTAAGGCTTAATTCACCCAGGATGTCGTGAGAGAACAGAGAAGATTCAGAAGAAGTCGGCATGAGGACTTTATGCGGACATTCCACTGTTTAAGGACATTTTTTAATGAAAGATGTGCACGCAAATTCGCCGAGTCGTTTCCGTCACAACTCGGCGAATCTGTGTGCGCCGAGACAGGAAAAACACCTCCGTGTTGAAAACCATTTGTAAAATTCAGGCAGCTTTTGATGGCTTTCAACAAGTGAGTAACTGAGAAATTGTTTAACAGCTTGGGCATGTTCCAACTTGCCCGTTAAGGTTTCCAACGGAGGTGTTTTTCCTGTCGCGACCCCCTGCGTCGGGTTCCGGCCCGACATGCGACTCTGCCCACACGTTCTTTCATTACAAAATGTCCGTTAACAATGGAATGTCCGAATAAACTCCTCATGCCGACTTCTTCTGAAAGTTCTCTGTTCTCTTACGACTTACTGGGTTAACAGAGCCTGAAATGTGGAAGTTTTCAACTTGAAACACCGAGACGCTGCCGCCTCGAAGCGCAGATCGCCATCAGGCGCCGTGGGCCGTCCTTACGGCGACACTACTGGACCAAAATCTCTATCAGCCGTTAAAATTTTTACCGAAAACCACTGAATTTATCAAATGGTGTCCACTCAATTGTGCCTTACAGTTTTGAAAAAAATTTTGATCAAACAAAGCAGCAGTCTCTGAGCCATTCCTAAACAATGAAAAAATCGACGAGAGGGTGGGCGACTCCTCACTCAAAGACTGCCCACAGGCGAATGACGTAACCGACAGGCGTGAAAAAAACTCTCGCATGCCCACGAGGGTTCAAGCATGTCTGATGTAATCACACGTGATTCAAATCCATATGGTTTTTGAAAAAATAATAAGGTTGGATACTTTTCTAATAGACCTCGTATAACGCTACTCGTGCGCCATGATGTCCTTTGACGCGGGATTTCTTCCATGCACAGTAGCTTTGTAGACATGAAGAAGACAGTGCTGCTTAGCTCTGTAATGAAAACTTTCCATTCAAATGAGGCCCACATGAAACTGGTAATAGGCACATTGTTCTGTGCAACGTTTGCCCTCAGGAATTTACAAACCATCTGATTTTTCGACCTTGAAATATCACCTCAACTCAAAGCACTTAGCAGCAAGATCAGCACCAAGCACTAGCACAGCACCTGATGCTCGTTAAATCGCTCTCTTGACCAGACATTATGATGTAAAGTCACCCTTGGTTCCACCAGGTGCGGCTTTTATGAAGTCCTATGTGCAACGCGGTTTTAATCCGTCATGCATGTGACTTCAATTCCCTCTGCAGCATTTCAGGAACGGAGCATTTATTTGGTTAAGATGCATCCATTCTTCTGTGGCTTTAGTGTTGTAAGTTGTCCATGTAGTTACAATATCTGTTTTTTTTTTTTTTTGTATGTTTTAATTGTGTCTAATGTTGTAAAATGTTTTTTATTAATGACGTGAAATATGATCAGTGATCATACAGGTGCTTAATTTAAAAATCGACAGGGACACTATTTATATGTTTGCTTTCTTTCTGACACACCTTGACAACAAAAATGTATGCATTTTCATGTGAAAGCTTGTAATTAACGTATTACCAATTTATTGCCATGGGTGAGTGAAGTAGTCAGAGGCTTGATTACTAATAATGTTTAATTACTAGGGTTGTTTAAAAAACCTTCAGTATAACTGTTGTCATGACACAAGTGTCTCTATAAAGAAGCAGGAAGCTTTTGTGACATTTAACTTGTACGTTAAAAAGTAGACAGTTAGTGGGTTTTTACTGTGCTGGTTATTTTAAAGGTAGAGTGTGCAGGATTTAGTGTCATCTAGTGGTGAAGTTGCACATTGCATTATGGTGTCAGGTTTTCACTTCATGACTCATGCTGTTTTACTATCTGTTATGATATGTTATGATCCCACATTTCAGAAAAATTAGGGTTCTCAACCATATTAGCCTGGTGGACCAATCCTGGTGGATTGAAAGGTCCCGCTCCCATGTCCATATGGACGTCTCATTCTAAGCTCATGAAAACAAATTGGATTGTTGTTGCAGGTAATTATACAGTAATGAAAAAATTGTGGGCAGCATGGTGGCTTAGTGGTTGCTGTCTCACAGCAAGAAGGGTGTTGGATCGTTTCCCACCTGGGCCTTTCTGTGTGGAGTTTGCGTGAGTTCCCTTTGGGCACTCCGGCTTTCTCACACATCCAAAGACATACAGGTTAGGTGAACTGGAAACTTTAAAACTGACCATAGGTATGCGTGAGAGTCTGGCTGAGATTGTCTTTACAGTATGTGGTGCTGTGATAGGCTGGCATCCTGTCCAAGGTGCACCCCACCTTATGCCCTATGACTGCTGGGATAGGCTCCAACCCTTGATTGGATTAAGCTTTAAAGTGACTTTTTATGACACTCACAAATACTGGCCATGTACACCAAGTTTGGCTCACTTCTGACTGCAGATACAGATGAAATCCTTCATCTGCAATTGCATACTTCAGAAGGATGGGCAGAGTGTCTAAGATCTGTCTGGTGTGTTCATGCTCCGTAATGAAAGGCCTAAACTTCCCTTCTATTCCCTGCCGACCTCAGACCTCCCAGAGTTGTTCCGATCACATGATAGGAAGCTGCTAAAGCTTCTGCCTGAGTAAACACAGACAAATGCCTATTCTGTTCTAAAGTAAATACACGCCACCTGCATTTATGAGTACAGCATAATACGTGTTTGCGTAGCTGTCTGTCTGTATCGCTACAGATGTGTGTAAATACGACAGAAGTTAATATTTAATTACAGCACAGGATGATGTCATGATCGGTAATCCTAATTAAGTTTGTACATCACAGGCACCTGTAAAGTCGTTTATTGTTATTATAATTATTACTACTATTGTTATTATTTTGATGCCTCACTGCTGAGAAGGTGCAAAGTTTTATTTTGAATAACTGCGATTCTTGTAGTTAGATTTTGTCTAACCTTTTAAATGAAGACTCAAAACACCTTTTTTCTGTCATCTATAATTAGTAAATGTTTTGTCTTTTTTTATTTAGTTTCTTTTGTTATTATTATGTCTGCCAAGGACGTAATAAAATCATCTATGTTTATTTATTTATTTGACTGTTAGCAAGATTACGTCAAAACTACTGTACGGATTTTGACAAAAGTTGCACCACAGATAGATATTAGGCCATGGAAGACTCCCTTAAATTTTGGAGGTGATCCGGCTCTGGATTCTGGATCAAGATTTCACTTTATATAGGCTTTGAAGGGTTACGTCAACACTACTTTGCAGATTCTCACCAAATTTGTAACAGAGATAGACATTAGGGCATAGAAGACTTCACTGGATTTTGGAGGTAATCTGGATCGGGATCCAGATTCTGGATCAAGATTTTATTTTATACAGGAATTGAAGGATTACATCAAAACTATTTCTTGGATTCTCACTACGTACATTTGCACCACAGCTAGACATGAGGACATGGAAGACTCTGGTGAAGTTTGTTGGTGATCCAGATCCACATCCAGATCCGGATTCTGGATCAAGATTTCACCTTATGTAGGCTTTGAAGGATTACGTCAAAGGTACTTTATGGATTCTCACCAAATTTGCACCACTGATAGATATTAGGGCATGGAAGACGCCACTGAATTTTGGAGCTGATCTGCATCCGGATTGGCAGATGTCAGAAATCTTGGATTGCTCTTGTTTTAAATTAGAAGGCTAAAGTTTAAACCAAGTAAATGTTTGCTTTTATTTCTGTGCTAAATTTTAGGGGGTTTATTTCTTTCAACTTTTTGTGTTTTTAAAGTATTGAATATTTTGTAATTTGACTTGCCATATTTAAAGCACTAAATAAAAGTATTATTTCCATTAATGCTGTTGTTGCTGTTGTTGTTGTTAACCCTAATTATTGAATGTTGATCCCAGTCACTATACTTCAACCTGAATACTGCTGTTGGATCTCTATCACTGACCTTTGAACCTGATTACCAGTGTTGCCACAGTTACTTTGAAAAAGTAATCAAATTACTGATTACTGATTACTCCTTGAAAAAGTAACTTAGTTACTTTACTGATTACTCAATTGTAAAAGTAACTAAGTTAGATTACTAGTTACTTTTTTAGTTACTTTTCCCAGCTGTCGACAACAACCCTCTGCCACCTCAACATGACAATGATACCTGTTTTGCCAAAATTCACTTTATAGTCACCCTTTCTTGACTTCAATGAAAATAAATACTTGTTTTATAAAAAGTAAAATAAAGACGTCTTTCTTGACCTCATATTTAACTGTTGACAGCACTGTAACAGTAAAACTTGCAATTTCGAACCTACATTTTTTATAAATGTAACTATTAAATTCTAACATTTTTCTAACATTTAAATTCTCTCTAAACATTTTACTTGTCGAAACTATTATTATTTTAAGCAATATTAGTAGTTGTAGTAAAAAACGGCTTCAAAACTGGACCTTTAATCTAGGGGTGTTGTGAGGGGGGCACATCCCTGCCCCACGCCCCCATTCCATCTGGATTCGCCCCTGCTTTGGCGTTTGAGCACAAAGAATGGATAACATTTATTTATGCAGAAAACATGACCAGATTTACAGGTAAGAAAGTTTTATTGCGTTTTCACATCATGTGGTCCTCAGAAAGAGAGTTTAGGTGCATTTGAGTGGAAAATAGTGTTAGTTGTTGACGCGTCGCGGAGGATCAGCTGTTTTTAACGAGACGATACAGAGCGGCTCAGCTCAGAATTCTAAATAAAGGAGGGAAAAAAAGTATAAAAATGTCTCACCTGCTCAGTGCAGGTGTGCTGATCACCGCGCTTTAAGAGGTGAGGACGAGTCGAGCAGCTGCAAAAAAACGCGGATGAAAAGCTCACAGCTCGCTTAAAGTGGGCAGTTCAGTCGAACCCCGACCTCCTGCCCACAGACCAAGTTTAATGCTGCTATCGACCCACAATGAAAAATAATAGTAACGCACAGTGACATGGAGAAGTAACTTTAATCTGATTACTGATTTGGAAAGATTAACGCGTTAGATTACTCGTTACTAAAAAAATGGTCAGATTAGAGTTACCGGCATCACTGCTGATTACTGACCATTGATCTTGATCACTCATCTCTCAACCTGACTGCTGACCTTTGATCATGATCACTGATCTGTGATCTTTATTTTTGATCCTGATAATTAATTTTTGATCATATTCCTGACTTTCAATCATGATTGCTGAACTTAGATTCTGATTGGTGATTTTTTTTTTAAATCCTATAATCAAGATAAAAGGAAACATGATCAAAGGCGATCCTTAAGGTTCAAAGTAGGAATTTGCAGGTTTTGTCCCATGCACCATCCTTCCACCATTTTTTATTAAAAATAGGTGTTTGAATAATCCTGCTAACAAATAAACAAAAGTGAAGTAATTATTACAAAATACAGCTGTGCTGCTCATTCTTTTTTGTTGTCTGAAGTCAAGTCGCTCAGCATATTCACATATAAGTTACAAGTGTGTGTGTGTGTGTGTGTGTGTGTGTGTGTGTGTGTGTGTGTGTGTGTGTGTGTGTGTGTGTGTGTGTGTGTGTGTGTGTGTGTGTGTGTGTGTGTGTGTGTGTATGTTCACACCAGCACACGCCTCTATCGTTCCATTACACGGGCCAGTGAGTGCACCATCTCTCCAGTTTCACCCCTCTGCTCTCCCAGACATCTCAGATTGCCCCGAGGGACGGTGCTGATGTGGGAGGCGAGGAGGGAAGATGGTGGGCGACTATGCACATTATCTGTCTGGCTCAAACCGAACAGCCACAGCCTCTATCTCCTCTCCGCTCACTTCAACAGCCTCCATTTACCGCCATGAGCAATGGTTTCAATGTTCACCGGATATTTAATTCTCACTTGACACATGTAAAGCCAACACAAAGGCTGCATGTGAAATCTGTTTTTGTTTCCTGTGCAATTACAGTCGATGAAGTTTTCCATTTGGAAGTATTTTGGGGCTATTTGTGTGTTTGATAGGAAGCATTTTTCTCCCATAGTTAAATAATGAGGAATGAGAATCACACTCCTCATTCCTTCAGTTGGTCATTATTTAATACATAAGTGTACCTTTATAATGCACCACCTAATAAATATATGCATGTGGAAGAAAACCATCCAGTGGCTTCAGTTTAACTGAGAATCAATTCTGCCACCTAATGGTGAAGTAGGGTGATGACATTGGCTAAACTGGCTGTGTAAGCAGCAAAATAAGAATCGGGATTGAATTTACTGGCAAATAAGTTTGCACATACAAGGAATTTGATCTGGTGTTGTTGGTGAATGAACAAAGAAAAGAAAAGAAAAGAAAAGAAAAGAAAAAGACTTCTGTAAGAAGTTAAAGAGACAACCAGGCAAAACAATATTCACTGTTAAATAAATAATAAATCAGCCATATGGAATGGGACTGTGCAAAAACAGGTGATTGGAGTACAGATGCACAGTACCTTTAGTGTGTATGACCAATGTGTACTTTATAGTACTGGGGGGGGGCGGGTAAATTGGGGTCTCTGGCATTATTTTTTAGTCTAGCTGCAGATTGAAAGAAGCTGTTTTTGTTTCTTGAAGTTTTGGTCCTGATGGACCTCAGCCTCCTGCCAGAGTGGAGGGTGACAAAACGTTTGTGACCTGGGTGAAATTATTTAATATTTACATAAGGAAACCGGTTGGCAACCAGCCAGACAGCAAACAGATCATTCCCCACCTCTCAAAGGTAACCATCCATCTGCCGCAGCCAGGAGAAGGTGTTACTTAAGGAGATCAAAATCTTCACCTCTGTGTTCTCATCAAGAACACCCTGTTATCAACCAAATCTTGTGTCCTCACAGTTTATGGAGTGGTGAGGTTGATGGACAGGTGTATGGCGATGCCAGTCTCTTTTCAGAAGTATAAAAGTCTAAGTCTTTAGATTCCTGGTGCTAGTCTAAAACAATGACTGCATGTACTTGGTAGCAGGTTTATAAAAAAGAATTAGTTTTAAATGTGGGGTTACTTAAGCAGAGGGAGCATCACTTATGATACCAAGGCTGTGTGGCACGTTTCCTTCAGCATGATCCAGCCTGCATGTTCCTCAGTGCTGAGGAACCTATGGCTGGATGACGCCGAGGGGTTGCCCACACATCATTGCTTTAGATAAATGGCTTCTTTCAGGAAATACGGATGGACTGTTGTGCTGCCTGAGTGGTTGGTGTTCAGGACTCAAGGCGGTTCCACAGATGCGCAAGTGCAACTTCATGCGGTATTAGCACATAAAGCATCTTTTCTGTCTCTGTATGTGGGGGGTCCACACAGCGCCAGACAGCGCAACATCGAATGAACTGCTTTGAGATGTTGTAAACACACAACCATATTTAGAACTGTATTCTTATGTGAAAATTAAAGTCAAATCATGGTGCATCCAGAAAGTATTCAAAATCAAATCAAAATCAAATCAACTTTATTTATATAGCGCCAAATCACAACAACAGTCACCCCAAGGCGCTTCATATTGCAAGGCAAAAGCCATACAATAATTACAGAAAAACCCCAACGGTCAAAACGACCCCTATGAGCAAGCACTTGGCGACAGTGGGAAGGAAAAACTCCCTTTTAACAGGAAGAAACCTCCAGCAGAACCAGTCTCAGGGAGGGGCAGTCTTCTGCTGGGACTGGTTGGGGCTGAGGGGAGAGAATCAGGAAAAAGACATGCTGTGGAACAGAGCAGAGATCAATCCCTAATGATTAAGTGCAGAGTGGTGCATACAGAGCAAAAAGAGAAAGAAACACTCAGTGCATCATGGGAACCCCTCAGCAGTCTAAGTCTATAGCAGCATAACTAAGGGATGGTTCAGGGTCACCTGATCCAGCCCTAACTATAAGCTTTAGCAAAAAGGAAAGTTTTAAGCCTAATCTTAAAAGTAGAGAGGGTGTTTGTCTCCCTGATCTGAACTGGGAGTTGGTTCCACAGGAGAGGAGCCTGAAAGCTGAAGGCTCTGCCTCCCATTCTACTCTTAAAAATCCTAGGAACTACAAGTAAGCCTGCAGTCTGAGAGCAAAGCGCTCTATTGGGGTGATATGGTACTAAGAGGTCCCTAAGATAGGATGGGACCTGATTATTCAAAACCTTATAAGTAAGAAGAAGAATTTTAAATTCTATTCTACAATTAACAGGAAGCCAATGAAGAGAGGCCAATATGGGTGAAATATCAATCAATCAATCAATCAATTTTTTTTATATAGCGCGAAATCACAACAAACAGTTGCCCCAAGGCGCTTTATATTATAAGGCAAGGCCATACAATAATTATGTAAAACCCCAACGGTTATGCTCTCTCCTTCTAGTCCCCGTCAGTACTCTAGCTGCAGCATTTTGAATTAACTGAAGGCTTTTCAGGGAACTTTTAGGACAACCTGATAATAATTAATTACAATAGTCCAGCCTAGAGGAAATAAATGCATGAATTAGTTTTTCAGCATCACTCTGAGACAAGACCTTTCTAATTTTAGAGATATTGCGCAAATGTAAAAAAGCGGTCCTACATATTTGCTTAATATGCGCATTGAATGACATATCCTAATCAAAAATGACTCCAAGATTTCTCACAGTATTACTAGAGGTCAGGGTAATGCCATCCAGAGTAAGGATCTGGTTAGACACCATGTTTCTAAGATTTGTGGGGCCAAGTACAATAACTTCAGTTTTATCTGAATTTAAAAGCAGGAAATTAGAGGCCATCCATGTCTTTATGTCTGTAAGACATTCCTGCAGTTTAACTAATTGGTGTGTGTCCTCTGGCTTCATGGATAGATAAAGCTGGGTATCATCTGCGTAACAATGAAAATTTAAGCAATGCTTTCTAATAATACTGTCTAAGGGAAACATGTATAAAGTGAATAAAATTGGTCCTAGCACAGAACCTTGTGGAACTCCATAATTAACCTTAGTCTGTGAAGAAGACTCCCCATTTACATGAACAAATTGTAATCTATTAGATAAATATGATTCAAACCACCGCAGCGCAGTGCCTTTAATACCTATGGCATGCTCTAATCTCTGTAATAAAATTTTATGGTCAACAGTATCAAAAGCAGCACTGAGGTCTAACAGGACAAGCACAGCAATTTCACATTCATAGCAATTCACTTTTTTCACATTTTTTATGTTACAGCCTTATTCCAAACTAGATAGAATTTTTTTCCTCAAAATTCTACACACAATATCCCATAATGACAAAGTGAAATTTTTTTTTAGATATTTGCAAATTTGTTAGAAAAACAAACAAACAAACAAAGAAATCATATGTACATAAGTATTCACAACCATTGCCATGAAGTTCAAAGTTGAGCTCAGGTTCATCCTGTTTACATGGATCATCCTGTAGATGATTCTACAGATGTTTCTAAATTGGAGGCCACCTGGGGTAAATTCAGGTGATTGGACATGATTTGGAAAGACACACACCTACATACAAGGTCCCACAGTTGACAGCACATGTTAAAGCACAAACCAAGCATGAAGTCAAAGGAATTATCTGTAAACCTCCAAGACACGATTGTCTCCAGCCACAAATGTCGGAAAGGGTACAGAAACATTTCTGCTGCTTTGAAGGTCCCAAATCAGCACAGTAGCCTCCATCATCTGTAAATGGAATAAGTTTGAATCCACCAGGACTCTTCCTAGAGCTGATCGCCCTTATAAACTGAGCAATCAGGGAGGTGGTCCTTACTCAGGGAGGTGACCAAGAACCCAGTGGTTATTGTCAGAGCTCCAGAATTCTTCTGTGGAGAGAGGACACCCTTCCAGAAGGACCACCATTTCTGCAGCAATCCACCAATCAGATTGTATGGTAGAGTGGCCAGACGGAAGCCACTCCCTAGTAAAAGGCACATTGCAACCTGCCTGGAGAACACTGAACTCTTGGCGTGAATGCCAGGCATCATGTTTGAAGGAAACCAGGTACCATCCCTACAGTAAAGCATGGTGGTGGCAGCATCATGCTGTGGGGATGTTTTTCATTGGCAGGAACTGGGAGACTAGTCAGGATTGAGGGAAAGGTGTATGCAGCCCAGACCTGAATGCAGTTGAATATCTCTGATAGATCTGAAAATGGCTGTGCACTGACACTGATGGAGCTTGACAGGTGCTGCAAAGAGGAATGGGCAAAACTGCCCAAAGATAAGTGTGCCAAGCTTGTGGCATCATATTCAAGGAGGCTTGAGGCTGTAAATGCTGCCAAAGTTGCATCAACAAAGTATTGAGCAAAGGGTGTGAATACTTACGTACATGTAATTTTTTAGTTTTTTATTTTTACTAAATTTTCAAAAATTAAAAAAAAACTTTTTTCATGTTGTCATTATGGGGTGTTGTGAGCAGAATTTTGTAGGAAAAAAATGAATTTACTCCATTTTGGAATAAGGCTGTAATATGAAGCAGCAGGACCTTCGTGGCCGGGACGACAGTGGGGATCGAACCCACGCGGCTCGCACAAAAGACCATTCCTCTACCAGGTCAGCCAAAGGAGAACTCCACTGGCCAAGCTAGCGGGAACGTCTTTTCAATTGGGACCCGGGACTTTCATCCCGCTACACATCTCCCCACCATTTTTGACTTCATCCCGAAGTCACAGGTGCATGTTAGCATACTCTGTGACCCACATCCTGTTCGTGACGCCAGATTGAAGCAGCAGGACCTTCGTGGCCGGGACGACGGTGGGGATCGAACCCACACGGCTCGCACAAAAGACCGTTCCTCTACCAGGTCAGCCAAAGGGGAACTCCCCTGGCCAAGCTAGCGGGAACGTCTTTTCAATTGGGACCCGGGACTTTCATCCCGCTACAAACATAACAAAATGTGGGAAAAAGTGAAGTGCTGTGAATACTTTCTGGATGCACAGTAAGCGTTTGCATGTCAGTCAAGTTCTTCACCTACAGCAAGAAAAACAGCAGTGATTACATCCTGTACACAGAGGATGACTGCAGCGTCACAAAATATCCGAAAAACATAATAAAATCAATAACTTGGTTCATTTTAAACCTGTAACCGGATGAGATATCTTTGTGGCCACAGCCACAGTGCACTTCAAACACCACATCACTCATACTTGAGAAAAAGGCTCTGCCAGGTCAGCCAAAGGGGAATTCCCCACAAGCCAAGCTAGTTGCAACATCTTGTCAATCTAGACTTCACCTTGTTACATATGCCCTCACGGCTCTCAATATAATGTCCTTACATTTTTTTGTCATGTTATTTGAATAAGGGGTGGTTTTCAGCTGCATCTCAGCTAAAGACTTTCTATTCGCCCACACACGTCTTGAGGGTGGACATGACTCGCTCAGGATGGAACTTAGCGAGAGGAAGAGCTAATTTAACAAAACACGCGACTGAAAACTGTACAATAGATACATCAGACTGCGGATGGAAATGTCAAATAAAAATGCTACTGTCATAAAGTTGTGAGTGTAAACCGTTCTGCCAAGCAATTACTCAGACCATAAAAAAGGAGAACACAAACAGCATGAAGGTCTCATGATCCTTACGTGCTGAGTCATCAGTCACTTACTGCTGATCTGAAATTTTCATATTTAACAACCTGATAAGACTTTAAACAGAAAGATTGACATTTTTAACATATTTTTCTAAGCTGTGGGGCTCATTTTTCCACTCAGGACAAAAATGTATTTAATTGGCACAGTATTATTTGAACACAACATCGCAGGCTAACGGGGCAAGCTAAAAATAGCTCAGTAAGCCACTTCTTATCATCATTGAACAGGGAAAAATGACATTTGAAGTGTTTGTTAGCACGGAGAGGATCTCTACAGAGGTAGCCGTGCATGTTTACCAAACTGTAAGTCCCTTCGGCTGCTCCCTTGTTTGCACTCGGGGTCGCCACAGCAAATCCAAGGTGGATCTGCATGTTGAATTGGCACAGGTTTTACGCCGGATGCCCTTCCTGACGCAACTCCACATTACATGGAGAAATGTGGAAGGGGTGGGATTTGAACCTGGAACCTTCTGCACTGAAACCAAGTGCATTAACCACTTGGCCACCACCCCTGCTGCATGTTTACCAAACTAAATGTTTAAATGATAATACAGATAGTCACTTACCTTAGCCTCATAGCCATCCAGCGCGGCTCAGTTATTACAAGTCGATATCCAATAAGTTTACACCCGTAGGGATCCTCTCCGTGCTGCCAGACATTTTTATGACATTTTTGCCTGTTCAGTGACAAGTGGCGATTTACTGTTTTTGGTTCCCCTGTACAGTAACCTTACATACATACTGTTTAAATTAAATTGTGTCGAGAGTCAAAAGTTGAACCCCACAGCTTCTAAAGAATTCTAAAACTCTAAAACAATTGAAAAATGTCACACTTCCCTTTTGAGCTACTCTGTCCCTACAAGAAACACTGTTCAAAATAAAGGATGTTTTTATACTTATAAATGCGCTTTTATTTTACCTTTATGTAGACATGGTAGTTACCCTCAGAGCACTGCTCAATTACCGTATTGTGATCTACTGACCACTGCACTGGAACAGTTGGCAATATAGTGTCTTGCTCAAGTGCACTTCAGCTGTGGTTGTGAGTTTGAGGCAACAAACTGCTGACTACCACCTGCAATGAGAAGGGCACTATAGTATTTCCAGTAAATCTGTAAAGCATTTACAATGCCAGTGGTTTTGTTTTGAAGCATATCTTGAATTCCTGCCACACCTGTCATAAGAACAGATGACATCACCTCCTGGTTAATCATCGAGATACTGGAAGTTAGAATTGAAAGATAAGGGCATGGCTTTTGTCTTCTCTCGCATCGAAAATAATAAACAACTATAAATCTCTCATTAGTGGTAGAATTTTAAAACCTGGAGGATAAGTTCATTTATATATAACACTGGAATGCTCTACTTACAGCTGATGAATGTTTGATTTGCAATAAATCTTTTTTTTTTTTTTTTTTTTTGGAAAATATGTGTTCTAATGAATGAATGACTGAACAAGGCAGCTGCCATGAAAGCTGAAAAAAAATAAAATGCAATAATAGTGGGCAACAATAAGTGAAGAAATATGTTTAAAATATGTATTTTTGTTCCTAATGTACCAGTTTATATAATTTTCTGATTCCACCCACCACCCTCTTGTAGTGAATGTTTGTTCACTGAGTAGGTGGCAAACTGGCTTTGGCATACAGTTCTGGTCAGAATTATTGGCACCCCTATATTTTATGTACACACTTTAAAATATGTTCAAAAATAAATGCAAACAAATCTATTTTTTCTTAAGAGAACATGAAAACAAAAACACAAAATGCTTTTATTGTTGGGAAGGTGTCGTAGCACGGACCCACAACAGGGGGCGCAAAGGAACGGACAATGAATAAGCCAAATAGTAACAATTTAATGTTGTGACAACACACAACTAAACACACAAGATCTGTAAAGTCAATTAACACCAGGTGACGTGTGGGCAGGCTCGAAGATAGAAGACCCCCGACGAGAGATGAGCCGCGTCCCACACGGCTTCCACCACCAACGGCCTGAAGAACACCGGAGCCGCCAAGTCCCGAGTCCCCAGGTGGCCTCTGTCTTCGGCTGTCGACCCTGGTACTGCTGGCAGAAAACAAAGACAGGATGGATGAGTGTGAATTCGCACACTCAGTAATCCACAGTCTGCACTCAGTTAGGAGGGAGCACCTCCACCTCCAATCACACACTTGTGCAGCTCCTGTTTAACCACTTATCTGATTGGAGTGTGAAGCGAAGCCGTCGCTGATCACACCAAACGCCAATCCCACAGATAAGGCAGACACAACAGGATAACGGCTGCAAAAGAAGTTCAGATTATCACTCAACGATTTGAGTCAGCAGAGAAAATTACCTCTTCGGTAGTTGATTTCTCGGCGAGGAGGTGGAGTTGCAGTCCGGCCTTTATGGTGATGGTGATGATGATGAATGAGTGACAGCTGGTGCTGAGGATGAGTGACAGCTGTCACTTCTTCTGGGTCTGGCGCCCTCTCGTGCTTGGAGCCCGCACTCCAAGCAGGGTGCCCTCTGGTGGTGGTGGGCCAGCAGTACCTCCTCTTCACTGGCCCACATAACAGGACCCCCCCTCAACGGGCGCCTCCTGGCGTCCGACCAGACATGTCCGGGTGTCTCTTGTAAAAATCGGCCAGGAGGGCCGGGTCCAGGATGAAGCTCCTCTTCACCCACGAGTGTTCTTCAGGTCCATACCCCTCCCAGTCCACCAGATATTGGAACCCCCAGCCCTTACGATGGACGTCCAGGAGCCTGCGGACTGTCCAAGCAGGCTCCCCGTCAATGAGCCGGGCAGGAGGCGGCGTAGGGCCAGGAGCACAGAGGGGCGAGGTGTGGTGTGGCTTGAGGCAGGACACATGGAACACAGGGTGGATCCGCAGTGAAGCTGGGAGTTGGAGCTTCACTGCGGCCGGGTTGATGATTTTGAGGATCCTGAAGGGTCCTATGAATCTGTCCTTCAATTTTGGGGAGTCCACATAGAGAGGGATGTCCTTTGTCGAGAGCCACACCTCCTGCCCGGGCTGGTATGTGGGGGCCGGGGAACGCCGGCGGTCCGCATGGGTCTTGGCCCTCGTCCGGGCCTTTAACAGGGCAGAGCGGGCGGTCCGCCACACCCGGCGGCACCTCCTGAGGTGGGCCTGGACCAAGGGCACACCAACCTCTCCCTCCACCAGCGGGAACAATGGGGGCTGGTACCCCAAACATGCCTCAAAAGGGGAGAGGCCGGTAGCAGACGAGACTTGGCTGTTATGGGCATACTCGATCCAGGCCAGATGGTGACTCCAGGCCACCGGGTGCGCGGAGGTGACGCAGCGAAGGGCCTGTTCCAACTCCTGGTTAGCCCGCTCTGCCTGGCCGTTTGTCTGGGGGTGGTACCTGGACGAGAGACTCATGGTGGCCCCCAGCTCCTTACAGAAACTCCTCCAAATCTGCGAAGAGAACTGGGGACCACGATCTGATACAATGTCCGATGGTATCCCATGCAGCCGCATGACGTGGTGGACCAGGAGGTCTGCCGTCTCCTGGGCTGTCGGGAGCTTTGGGAGGGCCACGAAGTGAGCCGCCTTGGAGAACCGGTCCACTATCGTGAGAATGATGGTGTTGCCCTGGGACGGCGGGAGGCCCGTGATGAAGTCCAGGCCGATGTGAGACCAGGGGCGGTGAGGCACCGGCAGGGGTTGGAGGAGTCCCGAGGTCCTCCGATGGTCTGCCTTGCCCTGGCGCAGATGGTACAGGCCTGGACGTAGTCCCAAACGTCGGTTTCCAGTGACGCCCACCAGAAGCGCTGCTGGACCACTGCCACGGTCCTACGCACTCAGGGATGACAGGAGAAGCTTGGATCCGTGACAGAAGTCCAATACGGCAGCTCTGGCCTCTGGTGGGACGTACATTCTGTTCTTGGGGCCGGTCCCCGGGTCCGGGCTCCTTGCCAGGGCCTCCCAGACGGTCTTCTCCACGTCCCAGGTGAGGGAGGCCACGACAGTGGACTCGGGGATGATGGTCTCGGTGGGGTTCGACAGCCCCGCCTTGGCTTCTTCTTCGTGCACCTGGGACAACGCATCCGATTTTTGGTTTTTGGTCCCGGGGCGGTACGTGATCCGGAAGTCAAAGCGCCCGAAGAACAGAGACCAGCGGGCTTGCCTGGGGTTCAGCCGCTTGGCGGTCCGGATGTGCCCCAGGTTCCGATGGTCTGTGAAAACCGTGAAAGGCAACGACGCCCCCTCCAGCAGGTGTCTCCACTCTTCAAGAGCCTCCTTCACTGCGAGGAGCTCCAGATTGCCAACGTCATAGTTCCGTTCAGCTGGGGTCAACCTGCGGGAAAAATAGGCACAAGGATGGAGAACCTTATCAGCCTCCACGCTCTGGGACAGCACGGCTCCTATCCCTGAGTCAGAGGCGTCCACTTCCACTATGTACTGGCGATCAGGATCAGGCTGCACCAGAACTGGTGCAGTCGAGAACCGGCGTTTCAACTCCTTGAACGCGGCTTCGCACCGATCCGACCAGGTGAAGGGGACCTTGGTGGAGGTCAGGGCAGTCAGGGGGCTAACTACCTGACTGTAGCCTTTAATGAACCTCCTGTAGAAATTTGCAAAGCCGAGGAACTGCTGCAGTTTCCTGTGGCTTGTTGGTTGGGGCCAATCTCTCACCGTCGCAACCTTGGCCGCATCAGGGGCGACGGAGTTGGAGTAGATGATGAACCCCAAGAAGGACAAAGAAGTGCGGTGGAACTCGCACTTCTCACCCTTCACAAACAGCCGGTTCTCCAACAACCGCTGTAGGACCTGACGTACATGCTGGACATGGGTCTCAGGGTCCGGGGAAAAGATGAGTATATCGTCCAGATATACGAAGACGAACCGATGCAGGAGGTCCCGCAAGACGTCATTTACCAAAGCTTGGAACGTCGCGGGGGCGTTAGTGAGGCCGAACGGCATGACCAGGTACTCAAAGTGACCTAACGGGGTGTTAAATGCCGTCTTCCATTCGTCTCCCTTCCGGATCCGAACCAGGTGGTACGCGTTTCTAAGATCCAATTTTGTGAAAATTTGGGCTCCATGCAGGGGCGTGAACACTGAATCCAACAGAGGTAACGGGTATCGGTTGCGAACCGTGATCTCGTTCAGCCCTCTGTAATCAATGCATGGACGGAGTCCGCCATCCTTTTTGCCCACAAAAAAGAAACCAGCACCCATCGGGGAGGTGGAGTTCCGGATCAGCCCGGCAGCTAAAGAGTCCCGGATGTAGGTCTCCATTGATTCGCGTTCCGGACGTGAGAGGTTGTACAACCTACTGGACGGGTACTCAGCGCCCGGGACCAAATCGATGGCACAATCGTACGGTCGGTGCGGGGGAAGAGTAAGCGCCAGATCTTTGCTGAAGACGTCAGCAAGATCGTGGTACTCCTTTGGCACCGCCGATAGATTGGGGGGGACTTTAACCTCCTCATTAGCCGTCATGCCGGGAGGAACCGAGGATCCTAAACACTCCCGGTGGCAGGTTTCGCTCCACTGCGTCACAACCCCGGACAGCCAATCTATCCGGGGATTGTGCTTCACCATCCACGGAAATCCCAAAATCACTCGGGAGGTAGAAGGTGTTACATGGAACACGATCTCCTCCCTGTGATTTCCAGACACAACCAAGGTCACAGGCTGTGTCTGATGTGTGATTAACGGAAGCAGGGTGCCATCTAGTGCTCGCAACTGCAATGGTGCCGGCAGAGCCACCAGGGGGAGCCCTACTTCCTTTGCCCATCTGCTATCCAGCAGATTCCCTTCCGACCCCGTGTCTACCAGTGCTGGGGCGTGAAGGGTTAGATCCCCACAAAGGATCATTACTGGGATTCGTGCAGATTTGCGGGGTTTCCCCGCGTGCGTGTTATGGCCCACCCTTAGCCCAGTTTCTAAGGACGGGCGTTGTAGTTTGACCGTTTGGGGCAGTCCTTCTGCATGTGCTCACAAGAGCCGCAGACAAAACACTCCCCGCGGGCCAGCCTCCTTTGTCTGACGTTTGTCTTAACTTTGGCCCTGCTCGTGTCCATAGCCTCCTCAGCAGGGGGAGCTGTAGCCACACGGAGCTCTCTGGCAGTGAAGCGTGGGGACGACGTCACCCTTTCGGAACCGGAAGGGGGAGGGACGGCTCGTGCCCGGTCACGCCCCCCGGCCTGCTCCCGACGATGCTCATTCAAACGGTTGTCTAAGCGTATAACCAAATTGACAAGCCCGTCAAAATCCCGCAGTTCCTCCTTAGCCAGCAGGTGCTCCTTCAGGACCGGAGACAGTCCATTTACAAAGGTGGCGCGGAGCGCAACATTATTCCAGCCGGACCTCGCTGCCACGATGCGGAAGTCGACTACATACTTGGCTGCGCTGCAACGCCCCTGTCTCATTGACAGCAGCACGCTCGAAGCGGTCTCGCCTCTGTTGGGATGGTCAAAAACGTGTTTGAACTCCCGTACAAACCCAGCATAAGACGTTAGGAGCCGTGAATTCTGCTCCCAAAGCGCCGTAGCCCAGGCGCATGCCTCTCCTCGAAGCAGATTAATAACATAAGCCACCCGGCTGGCATCTGACTCGTACATGACAGGACGCTGTGAAAAGACGAGCGAACACTGCATGAGGAAGTCTGCGCACGTCTCAACACAGCCTCCGTACGGTTCCGGAGGGCTTATGTATGCTTCAGGGGACGGTGGGGGGGGTCGTTGAACGACCAGTGGAACGTCTGTTACGGGCCCAGGACCAGCAAGAGGAGTGGCTGCAGCAGCGCCCTGATCGCGCGCTTCCACCCTGGCAGTGAGAGCCTCCACCCTCCAGTTAAGGAGAACATTCTGCTCGGTCACTAAATCCAGCCGAGCCATGAAGGCGGTTAAGATCTGCTGCAGCTCACTCAACACGCCTCCCGCTGACGCCTGCGCTCCTGGCTCTTCCATTGGCCGTTCAAGCTCGGGTTGACGCCCCTTGGAATCCATGGCGAATGGCCGAGAAATCCTGTTGGGAAGGTGTCGTAGCACGGACCCACAACAGGGGGCGCAAAGGAACGGACAATGAATAAGCCAAATAGTAACAATTTAATGTTGTGACAACACACAACTAAACACACAAGATCTGTAAAGTCAATTAACACCAGGTGACGTGTGGGCAGGCTCGAAGATAGAAGACCCCCGACGAGAGATGAGCCGCGTCCCACACGGCTTCCACAACCAACGGCCTGAAGAACACCGGAGCCGCCAAGTCCCGAGTCCCCAGGTGGCCTCTGTCTTCGGCTGTCGACCCTGGTACTGCTGGCAGAAAACAAAGACAGGATGGATGAGTGTGAATTCGCACACTCAGTAATCCACAGTCTGCACTCAGTTAGGAGGGAGCACTTCCACCTCCAATCACACACTCGTGCAGCTCCTGTTTAACCACTTATCTGATTGGAGTGTGAAGCGAAGCCGTCGCTGATCACACCAAACGCCAATCCCACAGATAAGGCAGACACAACAGGATAACGGCTGCAAAAGAAGTTCAGATTATCACTCAACGATCTGAGTCAGCAGAGAAAATTACCTCTTCGGTAGTTGATTTCTCGGCGAGGAGGTGGAGTTGCAGTCCAGCCTTTATGGTGATGGTGATGATGATGAATGAGTGACAGTTGGTGCTGAGGATGAGTGACAGCTGTCACTTCTTCTGGGTCTGGCGCCCTCTCGTGCTTGGAGCCCGCACTCCAAGCAGGGCGCCCTCTGGTGGTGGTGGGCCAGCAGTACCTCCTCTTCAGCGGCCCACATAACATTTATAAAGTGAAATAAAAAATATAGCTATAGAATGTATGCTGGACATGGTTGTTGCCACCCTTTGATGAATTTAGAGTATATCACTTTCACACTAGATTTTCCATACACAATCATGGGATGGATATGTGAACATTTCCAAGTCACTGAATGTGTCTTCATTCACATCAATCATTAAAAAATATGGTACTCTATGGTAAATGTGTCTGAAGTAAGCAGCTCTCAAAGCTGAGTGATCCTGTAAATCATTCACAGTTTCACAATGGAGAAAATTTGTCATACAACAAAACTGATCAAATGTAGGTTTCAGTCTCCCTGAAAGTCTCTCTGGCAAACTAGCTGAAGTTTAATGTTTCCTCTTTTTTTTTTAGAAAGTCCTTCCATTTGCCCCTCCTCAATGAATCTGTAACTGATGATGCAACAGTCAAAAGTTGCACTGTGTGCAGTTTCTCCAGACATAGCCACAGAACTATATTACTCATTTAGAGTCATCACGGAAGCCTTGGTGGCTTCCCTCACTAGTCCCTTTCTTGCAAAGTCACTCAGTTTTTGAAAATGGCCTAGTGAAAATGGATTTATCGTACAGTGCAATACTGTTTGTATTTCTTAATGACTGATATAAATGAAGTCCAAGACATATTCAGGGAGTTGGAAATGTTCATGTATCCATCCTGTGACCTGCCCAAAAAAAACCTGATGTGAAAGTCATGATGTAGTGTGAATTCAAAGGGTGCCAGTATCCATATCCAGTATATACAATTTTATAGCTTTTTTTAGTGAATACATTTTGTGTTCTTGTTGTTTCTCAATAACTTTGGGCATTTACACACACACACACACACACACACACACACACACACACACACACACACACACACACACAGAGAGAGAGAGAGAGAGGAGAGAGAGAGAGAGAGAGAGAGAGAGAGAGAGAGAGAGAGAGAGAGAGAGAGAGAGAGAGAGGAGAGAGAGAGAGAGAGAGCATTTATTTCTGTATAGTGGTGCCAATCATTTTGGTTCGGACTTTATAAAAAGTCAACAAGCCATTGGACTTCTACCACATCTAAATTACTACTACGTAAATCTAGTTTTTACTTTTGATACTGAAGCAGATTTAACATATACTTAATAGTGAGGTGCAATTAAAATCTGTTATTTTATACTTTAATAATATTTTCTTAGGTGTTTTTAACTTTTACTTGCATCTTTTTTTAGTAAAATGCGACTACTACATGTACTTTATACATCACTGGTAACATGACTCTTAGAAGTTGTATGTCTCACCTTCATCGTATTGAATGCTTATTAAACCAAAACATAAAAACACTCTAACGGCCATGACAGAATGACTCAGCATACAGAACACTCACACCACTAACACCTTTGGCTTGATATTTATACTTAAAACACCACAATGGAGGCTGAAACTCATATCAGTGTTTCAAACATCTGTGCTGTGAAAAATGTCTCAGAGATTTAAAACTTCTGAACCTTAAGGTCTTCAACTATTTTTGCTTTCTTGCCATTTTCAACCTTTGCAATGATTTAGACTCACTCCAATCAAACTATTTTATTCAGTCCCGTACTGAGTTGAACTCAAACACCACACAGGACTAAACAGCTGTACAATGTAATTGTACAGGACAGGCCAAAGCCCTTAAAGTAAGCTGCTTCTTGTTGCCACCATCTAAATAGCGTTGGAAGTGTTTGGTATCACAGAGAGGATCTCCATGGATATACGGCTTTCCATGTTTACCTCAGTAAAAGTAAAGAAACATTTTAGAATGATTATACAGCTAGGGACTGGTGTGTGTGTGTGTGTATGTAAAAATGTGCGCAGACACCATTGCACTCGCAAATAGCCCAGTGCACAATGAAGATCGCATCTGTCAAATGCGCAAAACTGAAGATATTGGCAATTTAGCACATTTGCCTTTATGAATATAGAATTTGAGGTTTGTCCACCCAAGTACACAAAATTGATGGAGGAAGCATGCAGGTTTGCAAATGCAACACAGTTCTTCTAGGTCAAAAGGAAATTCAGCAGATGCTGATAGATTCTATACTTTGTGAGTTTGAAACCTTGGCGTTAACTAATTGCCCCTGATATACTACTGTTCCAGAATTCTGTTCCAACACAAAGGCTGCACCAAATCTGTATATTAATAGCTATGTGGCCTGTGTGTGTGTGTGTGTGTGTGTGTGTGTGTGTGTGTGTGTGTGCGCGCGTGTGCGTGCGTGCGTGCGCACGTGCGTGCCTGTGTGGCTTCGATCATGGAGAAACTGGGGATAACTGACATTTGACGTTTGGTATACTTATGTGTGTTGGGTCAAGGATGAATGCCCTGAAACCAGAAAGTTGATAGGACTAATCTTTTTGGAGAAATTAGGGATATTAGGCAAAAAACAGCAAATAATGGACATTGACAATTAAATTCTGGACTTACACGCCATTCCAGCAGGGGGTGGCAAATCATCTATATATTAAAAGTGAAGTGGTGTATGTGTACATGTATGCGTGCATGCGTGATTTTATTTAGTAACTTCAATGTAAGTACATAATATAATTATAAATACATTAAAAATACATGCATGACACAAAAAAGAGAAAAAACATCTCCATTATAGTCCATTTAAACATCAAATGACAAAATAGAAGTCATAATAAAATTAAATAATGATAATAATAATAACAGTGTGTATATAATAACAAAAATCGAAACAATTTATAAATACATTAAGACAGCAAATTAAGACTAAAATTACGTAATTAACAAGAAATAAATAGGTTGAGTTCTTCTAAAAACTGTTGATGTCTTAAAACATTCTGGACTCACACACCATTCCAACTCATTATAGAAACTTTGCATAATTTATTACCACCCTTGAAAAATGTCACCTACCTATTTTATAAACACTACCCAATCTAGAGCCCGTGGATCACCACGGGCAATGTGCTAGTTTAAATATATTACTGTGCCCAGTAACTTAACTAATGTGTTGTGTGGGCCGCCAGAAGAGGAGGTACTGCTGGCCCACCACCAAAGGGTGCCCTGCCTGAAGTGCGGGCTTCAGGCACGGGAGGGCGCTGCCGCCACAGGAACAAGCCGTGGTGACAGCTGTCACCCATCATCCGTGACAGCTGTCACTAATCATCCAATCCACATCTGGAATAAAAGCAGGAAGACACCTCCACCACACTGCCAAGATATCATCTTCTACCAGAGGTAATATCCTCAGCCTTTTTGTGATATTTTGTAAATCAGTTTATTGTGAGTGTTTGCAGGAGTACCGGTCCTTTTTGTGGAGGCTGTGCAAGACGGCACTCTTTTTCCTCTGAGGGATCGCTGCAAATATTGAGTGAGAGGTGGAGGTGGAATTCCCACCAGGATTGTTACTGGGTGTTCACACACCCACCCTTGACTGTCTTTGCTTTCTGCCAGCAGTACCAGATCCGACACGCCGTGAAGGTGGCCACCTGCGGACTCCTGGACTTGGCGGCTCCAGTATTCCTCGGGTTCGGTGGCAGTGGGAATCGTGTGGTTCCGGTTCGTTTCCAGACGGGCGTCTCCTATCGTCGAGCCAGCCCACACGACACCTTACTGATTGACTTCTGCACATTCTGTAATCTGCTGTGTTTAGTTGTATCATTCACAACAGTAAAGTGTTATAATTTGACTCCTTCCATTGTCCGTTCATTTACGCCCCCTGTTGTGGGTCCGTGTCACTACACTTTCCCAACAGGCTATCTCGGCCAGCGTCATGGACTCCGAGGGGCGTCACCAGGCTGTTGAACAACCAATGGGAGAGCAGGGAGCGCAGGCTTCTGCAGGAGGTGTGATTGGTGAGCTATAGCATATTCTCACCGCCTTTACGGCTCGGATGGATCAAATAGCCAAGCAAAACATCCTCCTGAACCGCAGGGTGGAGGCTCTCTCCGCGCAAGTGGCGGCGAGCGCTCAGGGCGCTGCTGCAGCTCCTCCTCCTGCCGACCCTGTGCTGGATATAAATGTTCCAGTGGTGGTTCAACAACCCCTCCCACCATCCCCTGAAGCATACATAAGCCCTCCTGAGCCGTACGGAGGTTGTGTGGAGACGTGTGCGGACTTTCTTATGCAGTGTTCGCTCGTCTTCGCACAACGTCCCGTCATGTACACGTCAGACGCAAGCAAAATAGCTTATGTGATCACTCTGCTTCGGGGAGAGGCACGCGCTTGGGCTACGGCGCTTTGGGAGCAAAATTCATGGCTCCTTCACACGTACACTGGGTTTGTGAGGGAGTTCAGAACTGTGTTTGATCACCCTAACAGGGGAGAGACCGCTTCAACTGTGCTGCTGTCGATGAGACAGGGACGCCGAAGCGCAGCTGCTTATGCAGTCGACTTCCGCATCGCGGCTGCGAGGTCCGGCTGGAATAACGCTGCGCTCCGCGCCGCCTTTGTAAACGGACTGTCATCAGTCCTAAAGGAGCACCTAGTGGCCAAGGATGAACCGCCGGAACTAGATGGGCTTATTGATCTCGTTATACGGTTAGACAATCGGTTGGAGGAACGCCGTCGGGAACGAGGCGAAGGACGTGGCTGGGCACGCGCCGTCCCTCTTCCTTCCGGGTCCGAGAAAGGTCCGCCCTTCCCACGCTCCCTGGCCTCTACGTCCCGTGGGGCGACAGCTCCCCCTGCTGAGGAAGCTATGGACACGAGCAGGGCTACATTTAGACCACCTAATAGACAGAGGAGGTTTCCACGCGGGGCGTGTTTTGTTTGTGGCTCAATGGAGCATCAATTGAGCAATTGCCCTGAACGGTTAAACACCAACGCCCGCCCCTAGAAACTGGGCTTAGGGTGGGCCAAGAAATTCACGTGGGACACACACACATTGCCACACGGCTTCCAGTTACAATCTTTAGCAGGGATTTAACCCTTCAGGCCCCAGCACTGGTAGACACAGGGTCAGAAGGGAATCTGCTAGACAGCAGATGGGCCAGGGAGGTAGGGTTCCCTCTGGTGGCGCTACCTACACCATTGCAGTAGATGCACCCTACTCCCTTTAATCACACACAGGACACCACCAGTAACTCTGGTAGTGTCAGGGAATCATAGGGAGGAGATTGAGTTTTTTGTGACTCCTTCTACCTCCCGTGTGATTCTGGGGTTCCCCTGGATATTGAAACACAATCCCCGGATTGATTGGCCATCCGGGGTGGTGGTACAGTGGAGCGAGACCTGCCATCGGATGTGTTTGGGATCCTCGGTTCCTCCCGGTTCCCAGGCTAAGGAGCAGGTCAAAGTTCCCCCCAATCTGTCGGCGGTGCCAGTTGAGTACCACGATCTTGCTGACGTTTTTAGCAAGGATCGGGCACTCACTCTCCCCCCGCATCGTCCGTACGATTGTGCCATCGATTTGTTGCCAGGTGTGGAGTTCCCGTCCAGCAGGCTGTACAACCTCTCCCGACCTGAGTGCGAATCAATGGAGACCTACATCCGGGACTCCTTAGCTGCCGGGCTGATCCGTAACTCCACCTCTCCGATGGGAGCAGGTTTCTTTTTTGTGGGCAAAAAAGATGGCGGTCTTCGTCCATGCATTGATTACCGGGGGCTGAACGAGATCACGGTTCGCAACCGATATCCGTTGCTTTTGTTAGATTCGGTGTTCACCCCCCTGCATGGAGCCAAAATCTTCACAAAGCTGGATCTTAGGAACGCATACCACCTAGTTCGGATCTGGAAGGGAGACGAATGGAAGACGGCATTCAACACCCCGTTAGGTCATTTTGAGTACCTGGTCATGCCGTTCGGCCTCACTAACGCCCCCGCGACGTTCCAAGCTTTGGTTAATGACGTCTTGCGGGACTTCCTGCACCGATTCGTCTTCATATACCTGGATGATATACTCATCTTTTCTCCGGACCCTGAGACCCATGTACGTCAGGTCCTGCAGCGGTTGTTGGAGAACCGGCTGTTTGTGAAGGGCGAGAAGAGCGAGTTTCACCGCACTTCTTTGTCCTTCCTGGGGTTTATCATCTCCTCCAACTCCGTCGCCCCGGATCCGGCCAAGGTCGCAGCGGTGAGAGACTGGCCCCAACCTACGAGCCGTAGGAAGCTGCAACAGTTCCTCGGCTTCGCAAATTTTTACAGGAGGTTCATTAAGGGGTATAGTCAGGTAGTTAGCCCCCTGACGGCCCTGACCTCACCAAAAGTTCCCTTCACCTGGTCGGATCGGTGCGAAGCCGTGTTTAGGGAGTTGAAACGCCGGTTCTCGACTGCACTGGTCGTGGTGCAGCCCGATCCTAGTCGCCAGTTTGTGGTTGAAGTGGATGCCTCTGACTCAGGGATAGGAGCCGTGCTATCCCAGAGCGGAGAAACCGATAAGGTTCTTCACCCGTGTGCCTATTTTTCCCGCAGGTTGACCCCAGCAGAGCGGAACTATGACGTGGGCAATCGAGAGCTCCTTGCGGTGAAAGAGGCTCTTGAGGAGTGGAGACACCTACTGGAGGGAGCGTCAGTGCCTTTCATGGTTTTCACGGACCACCGGAACCTGGAGTACATCAGGACCGCCAAGCGACTGAACCCCAGGCAAGCCCGCTGGTCACTGTTTTTCGGCCGTTTTGACTTCCGGATCACCTACCGCCCCGGGACCAAGAACCAAAGATCGGATGCCCTGTCCCGGGTGCATGAACAGGAAGTCAAGTCCGAGCTGTCGGATCCACCGGAACCCATTCTACCGGAGTTCACTATCGTGGCTACCCTAACCTGGGACGTGGAGAAGACCGTCCGGGAGGCCCTGGCACGGAGCCCGGATCCCGGAACAGGACCGAAAGACAGATTGTACGTCCCACCAGAGGCCAGAGCTGCCGTTCTGGACTTCTGTCACGGGTCCAAGCTCTCCTGCCACCCAGGGGTGCGTAGGACCGTGGCAGTGGTCCGGCAGCGCTTCTGGTGGGCGTCCCTGGAGACTGCTGTCCGGGCTTACATCCAGGCCTGCACCACCTGCGCCAGGGGCAAGGCGGACCACCAGAAGGCACAGGGACTCCTACAGCCACTTCCTGTGCCTCACCGCCCCTGGTCCCACATCGGTCTGGATTTTGTCACGGGCCTCCCACCGTCCCGGGGACACACCACCATCCTCACGATAGTGGACTGATTCTCCAAGGCAGCCCACTTCGTGGCCCTCCCGAAGCTCCCTCGGCCAGGAGAGGCGATCTCCTGGTCCACCATGTCGTCCGGCTGCATGGGATACCAACAGACATCGTTTCGGATCGCGGTCCCCAGTTCTCCTCGCAGGTGTGGAGACGTTTCTGCCGGGAACTGGGGGCCACCGTAAGCCTCTCGTCTGGGTATCACCCACAGACTAACGGACAGGTCAAACGGGCCAACCAGGAGTTGGAGCAGGCCCTTAGGTGCACGACCTCCGCACACCCGACGGCTTGGAGTGAACATCTGGCCTGGATCGAGTACGCTCATACAGCCAAGTTTCCTCTGCCACCGGCCTCTCCCCCGTTCGAGGTGGTGTCTGGGGTACCAACCCCCTTTGTTTCCTTTGGTGGAGGGAGAGGTCGGTGTGCCCTCGGTCCAGGCCCACCTGCGGAGATGCCGTAGGGTGTGGCGCACCACCCGTTCGGCCTTGTTGAGGGCCCGGACGAGGGCTAAAGCCCATGCAGACCGTCGACGGTCCCCGGCCCCCGCATACCAGCCCGGGCAGGAGGTATGGCTTTCCACCAGGGACATTCCACTACAGGTCGAGTCTCCCAAACTGAAAGACCGCTTCATTGGACCCTTTCCCATCCTCAAGGTTCTCAGTCCTACCGCAGTGAGGCTCCAACTCCCGGCCTCACTGCGGATCCATCCGGTTTTCCATGTCTCCAGAATCAAGCCGCATCACACCTCACCCCTCTGTGCACCCGGTCCGGCGCCGCCTCCTGCCCGTATTATCGACGGGGAGCCGGCTTGGACAGTTCGCCGGCTCTTGGACGTCCGTCGAATGGGCCGGGGCTTTCAGTATTTGGTGGACTGGGAGGGGTATGGGACCCGAAGAAACGCTCCTCGGTGAAGAGGAGCTTCATCCTGTACCCGGCCCTCCTGGCCAATTTTAACCGCGCCACCCGGACAAGCCTGGTCGGGCGCCAGGAGGCGCTTGTTGGGGGGGGGGGGGGGGGGGGGTTCCTGTTGTGTGGGCCGCCAGAAGAGGAGGTACTGCTGGCCCCCACCAGAAGGGCGCCCTGCCTGAAGTGCGGGCTTCAGGCACGAGAGGGCGCTGCCGCCACAGGAACAAGCCGTGGTGACAGCTGTCACACCTCTTCCGTGACAGCTGTCACTAATCATCCAATCCACATCTGGAATAAAAGCAGGAAGACACCTCCACCACACTGCCGAGATATCATCTTCTACCAGAGGTAATATCCTCAGCCTTTTGTGATATTTTGTAAATCAGTTTATTGTGAGTGTTTGCAGGAGTACCGGTCCTTTTTGTGGAGGCTGTGCAAGACGGCACTCTTTTTCCTCTGAGGGATCGCTGCAAGTATTGAGTGAGAGGTGGAGGTGGAATTCCCACCAGGATTGTTACTGGGTGTTCACACACCCACCCTTGACTGTCTTTGCTTTCTGCCAGCAGTACCAGATCCAACACGCCGTGAAGGTGGCCACCTGGGGACTCCGGGACTTGGCGGCTCCAGTATTCCTCGGGTTCGGTGGCAGTGGGAATCGTGTGGTTCCGGTTCGTTTCCAGACGGGCGTCTCCTATCGTCGAGCCTGCCCACACGACACCTTATTGATTGACTTTTGCACATTCTGTAATCTGCTGTGTTTAGTTGTGTCATTCACAACAGTAATGTGTTATAATTTGACTCCTTCCATTGTCCGTTCATTTACGCCCCCTGTTGTGGGTCCGTGTCACTACACTTTCCCAACATAATGTGGCTGATTTAATTGTATCTCACATTTATTAACACACTCAAAAACCTCATTTAGATACTGCTGTCTACGTGACATTACCGGCCGCTATCAACTATGTATTTAGTCTTTGTCCATCACCCGCCCCAAAGAGCAAAAGTTTGCATTGCCCTCGCAATTTAGCACTCGTCATCTTGGAGTGCAGTAAATGAGGCTCTTTATTTTATTTTTTTTCTCTTTATAGTCCAGTGGCTAAGGGACGAATTTTAGGGGAATCATGTACTTTTATACAAAAGCACCAAAACTTTATTAGAGGTACTTTATAGTGTCCTGAAGTATATAAGATCGGGAGACACTGACTCCATAAACGTCTACTCTAAAAACTTGGGTTTAAGAGAATAACCATTTTCAGCCTTCTACAGCATATAATTCATGACAAACTCTTATCCAAATGTCTTTTGAAGTTCATAATATAAACTTGAAGGTTATGAAAAATGTATTAAGGCTAAGTAGGGATGCTTCGAATGTACTTCAGTGTGATTACACTCTTAAAAAAAGTGTTAATCTAGGGAAAGTGACTAAATATTGTCTAACTCGTGAATATCAATATACCTATGCAATATAGCTGTTTGCGAACATAGGGCAAAGAAAAGATGCTACTCATGCACTCTAACATATTTACACTCTAAAATAACAACAGTGTTTGAACGGAAAGAAATGCTTTTTTATTAATTACAAGAAATCAATTTTGTTTTTATGGCAATAACCATTATTATTGTTGTTGTTGTTGTTGTTGTTGTTATTATTTTATGTTATTGGTATTAAGACGATTATCACCATATTTTTTAACGGAAAACATTGTAAATACCTGGTTGGCAAACTTCCTAGATATGCACAAATGTTTCATGAATATTTTTAATGAACTACTCTCTACAGCTTTCATGCTAGGAAGATCACAGTGACCTAATTTTATGTCTCAGAGGTAGAGGCTTGTTAAAGATCCCTACAGGCCTGAAATGAGTCCTGTACCTCTTTCCATTTAGAAACATACCAACCTGCTAATGTATAAGGATGTACGACGACGTATGACGCCGCACGATGCCGCACGACGGATGATACATGATCACATAAGCTCAGTATAGCTTTGCATTAGTTGCAGTAGCCATTCTCTACAGCTTAACAATGTCCAGTCTTGATCACTGGCCCCCTACATAATAACCATATGATCGTATTGTCATATGAATAGCAAAATATACACTGTATTATAACCATGCAAACACCCTTTTAAAAAAGCAGGCTTCAGGTCTAAAATCAAATGTCTCCCACTTTGACATGACTTAATATAACCTAAAGAGTCCCTGGACAACGTTTGGCGCTTTTGTAAAAAAGTGCATGATTCTATCCCTTAACTGCTGGACTATTACCTCCTTTTGTTCTGACGATGCTGCTGTCCATTGTCATTACACACTATTTGGAAATAGCGGGCAAGATACTGTCTGTGGTGACAAGAAAAGGTGTACTTTAAGGGTTTTAGATTTCTTTACAGTGCACTTTAAATGCTGCAGTGATTAAACTTGAAGAGAGAGTTGTGTGATGACGTCTGACAGTTTGTGTTAAAGACACAAAACTCAGTTAAAGTAGCTTCATTTATCTTTTCCTACTAAATATAGTTGAGGCTTCAACCTGATAAGCAAAATCTACACCTCAAACTTGTTATTTAAAGCTTGTTGTCATGGTGACAGCTGTGGCTGGTGTTTTTCTTCCTCATGTTTCTTTTCCCATTTTCCCTGTGTTGTCTCCACTGTCGGTCTCTTTATGCATGTATGTGTGTCAATGGCATGGGCATGGCACTCGGTAATACCTCTAAACGGCTCATCAATCTGCCTACAGACCTGCTGCCCATCATCTCATCAGTTTAGGTTATCAAGCCCAGATCCAGCCAGTCATTGTCAGCCCATTTGTTTCAACAAAATGGTCACGCACTCAGATGCTTCTCTTGATGACAGGGATTTCTCAAGAGTTTGTGAGTAATTGTTTCTTCCTGGGAGCAGTCAGATGCCTGTCCCGCTCTTCCTCACATCAACAGTAGTGTTCAGAATAATAGTAGTGCTATGTGACTAAAAAGATTAATCCAGGTTTTGAGTATATTTCTTATTGTTACATGGGAAACAAGGTACCAGTAGATTCAGTAGAATCTCACAAATCCAACAAGACCAAGCATTCATGATATGTACACTCTTAAGGCTATGAAATTGGGCTATTAGTAAAAAAAAAAGTAGAAAAGGGGGTGTTCACAATAATAGTAGTGTGGCATTCAGTCAGTGAGTTGGTCAATTTTGTGGAACAAACAGGTGTGAATCAGGTGTCCCCTATTTAAAGATGAAGCCAGCACCTGTTGAACATACTTTTCTCTTTGAAAGCCTGAGGAAAATGGGACGTTCAAGACATTGTTCAGAAGAACAGCGTAGTTTCATTAAAAAGGGGAAACGTATACGCAGGTGCAAAAAATGATAGGCTGTTCATCTACAATGATCTCCAATGCTTTAAAATGGACAAAAAAAAAAAAAGACGCATGGAAGAAAATGGAAAACAACCATCAAAATGGATAGAAGAATAACCAGAATGGCAAAGGCTCACCCATTGATCAGCTCCAGGATGATCAAAGACAGTCTGGAGTTACCTGTAAGTGCTGTGACAGTTAGAAGACGCCTGTGTGAAGCTAATTTATTTGCAAGAATCCCCCGCAAAGTCCCTCTGTTAAATAAAAGACATGTGCAGAAGAGGTTACAATTTGCCAAAGAACACATCAACTGGCCTAAAGAGAAATGGAGGAATATTTTGTGGACTGATGAGAGTAAAATTGTTCTTTTTGGGTCCAAGGGCCGCAGACAGTTTGTGAGACGACCCCCAAACTCTGAATTCAAGTCACAGTTCACAGTGAAGACAGTGAAGCATGGTGGTGCAAGCATCATGATATGGGCATGTTTCTCCTACTATGGTGTTGGGCCTATATATCGCATACCAGGTATCATGGATCAGTTTGGATATGTCAAAATACTTGAAGAGGTCACGTTGCCTTATGCTGAAGAGGACATGCCCTTGAAATGGATGTTTCAACAAGACAATGACCCCAAGCACACTAGTAAATGAGCAAAATCTTGGTTACAAACCAACAAAATTAATGCCTCGCAGATGTGAAGAAATCATGAAAAACTGTGGTTATACAACTAAATACTAGTGTAGTGATTCACAGGATTGCTAAAAAAGCAGTTTGAACATAATAGTTTTGAGTTTGTAGCGTCAACAGCAGATGCTACTATTATTGTGAACACCCCCTTTTCTACTTTTTTTACTGATAGCCCAATTTCATAGCCTTAAGAGTGTGCATATCATGAATGCTTGGTCTTGTTGGATTTGTGAGAGTCTACTGAATCTACTGGTACCTTGTTTCCCATGTAACATAAGAAATATACTCAAAACCTGGATTAATGCTTTTAATCACATAGCACTACTATTATTCTGAACACTACTGTACAGCCTGCAGTTCCCCTCAGTTCTCAGATCCCGCCCTCAGCCTCACCAGTGTCACACTCTGCCCCGTCTTCCTACTCAGCAACCTGATTAGAGGCCAATCTGCATTGGATGACTAAACCTCTGCTCACATTCCCCTCTGTTGGTCAGTCAATGGTCCAGACTCTTTGCCAGGTCCTCTGTGGAATGTCAGTTACTCTCCACATTTTGCTCAGCCTGTCATCTGCTCTGTTAGGGATGTTGACTAAGTAGGTGAGATAGACTTATGGTTGCTATGAAACAGTAAAATAAGACCATACAGTGCATCCGGAAACATTTTGTTATGTTACAGCCTTATTCCAAAATGGATGAAATTATTATTTTTTCCTCAAACTTGTACATACAATACCCCAATAATGACAATGCGAAAAAGATTTTTGAGAGTTTTCCAAATGTATTCAAAATAAAATTAAAAAAAGAAATTTGCGTGAGCTCATAATTCCTGTTTCCACTGATCATCTTTGAGATGTTTCCACAGCTTAATTGGAGTCCACCTGAGGTAAATTCAGTTGATTGGACATGATTTGGAAAGACACTCTACACTCTAAAAAATTAACTGCTGTCTCAACAAGAAAAAGTGATGTAACAATTTGCATAGATTTTTTTTATTATTTTAACTTAACTAAAGTTATTTCAACTTAACTAGAGAAGTCCTGTGGCATTAACTCAGTTGTAAGTTGAAATAATTGAGTTTAAATAACTTAAAAATCTATACAAATTGTTACATCAATTTTTCTCATTGAGGCAGCAGTTCCTTTTTAGAGTGTACATATAGGTCCCACAGTTGACAGTGCATGTCAGAGCTCAAACCAAGCATGAAGTCAAAGAAATTGTCTGTAGACCTCCGAGACAGGATTGTCTTGAGGCACAAATCTGGGGAAGGGTACAGAAATATTTCTGCTACTTTGAAGGTCCCAGTGAGCACAGTGGCATCCATATCTGTAAATGGAAGAAGTTCAGAACCACCAGGACTCTTCCTAGAGCTGGAAGCCTGCCTAAAATGAGCGATTAGGGGAGAGGTGCTCGGGGAGGTGACCAAGAACCCAATGGTCACTCTGTCAGAGCTCCAGCATTCCTCTGTGGAGAGAGGAGAGCCTTCCAGGAGGACGACCATCTGTGCAGCAATCCACCAATCAGGCCTGTATAGTAGACTGGCAGACGGAAGCCACTCCTAAAGCCGCATGGCAGCCCACCTGGAGTTTGCCAAAAGGCACCTGAAGGACTCAGACCATCAGAAACAAAATTCTCTCATCTGATGAGACAGATTGAACTCTTTGGTGTGAATGCCAGGCGTCATGTTTGCAGGAAACCAGGCACCATCCCTACAGTGAAGTATGGTGGTGGCAGCATCATGCTGTGGGGATGTTTTTTGGTGACAGGAACTGGGAGACTAGTTTTATTAAATTTGCAAAAACTAAAAAAAAAAAAAAAAAAAAAAAAAAAAAAAAATCATGTTGTCATTATGGGGTGCTGTGAGTGGATTTTTGAAGGGGAAATGCATTTACTCCATTTTGGAATGAGGCTGTAACATAGAAAAAATGTGGAAAAAGTGAAGTACTGCAAATGCTTTCCAGATGCACTGTATATCATATTTGTATTGATGCATGTAATTTAATTCAATTTATATATGTCATGGAAAATTATAACGTAAGTCAACTCAAAGCTCTACGAACAAGCACAGTGGAGACAGTGCTCACACTGCTGAGGGAAAAAAAATCTTGATTTTTTGCTATTTTACAGAAAGAAACCTCAAGCAGACCACACTCAGTGGAGGGGCCATCTGCTTTGGACATTGTAACATGACAAAGGGCACTGCACAGCACAAAGCTGACACCACATGCAACATAAATGAAAAGTTGGAACAGAGACAATTAAATTAAAATCAAATATTGTTTATCTTGCATGACTTTGGCCTTGAAAGGCCAAACCCAAGGTCATAAATTTAACACAAAGAGTTTATAGGAGGATGGTAGATTAAACGTTGTGGATGACTTGTGTGTTAGTCAGAGATAAAGTTTTGGACATTTTGGACAAAATTGATCAAATGTCAAGACCACATAGAACCATTTACTATGATCAGGGGTGCACATAACTGGTACTCATTGTGCTCGTGTATGCTAAACATCAGTGATGCACAGCAGAGAGAAACACTTCACAAACAATCTGTCATTGCTTTCCTCTTATGAAGTGCCTCTCTCGTGTTTTCTGCTATGCATAATTTGTTTTTAGGACACATAAGCACCATGAGTACCAGTTATGTGCACCCCTGACTATGATTTCACTGAATCAGGTCAGGTGAGGTCAGCTCAGGTCAAGTCTGGGAGCATGCACTGGTGTTGTTAAGTGCTGCTCCATCCGCCACATCTGTGTGCTGCATCATGCTCAGAGAATCTCTCCACACAGCCAAAATGTCATAACTGACAGTCCCTCACAATGCCAGTGATATGCCTCCTTTAAGTCTCCTCCAGTAACCGTTCATTTGACACAAAGTTATTCCAGCAGTACCCAATGATCCGCCAAAGAGGCAGAGTACCAAAGTCATCCAGTCATCACCTTACGACACTGCTCATAGTGGCCAAGTCTCACAATCACACAGTAAGACAGGTAGCATCAGGACTCTACAGATTTGGACCTTCATTCTCCTGCAAAGATATGGGCATCCTCAAACATCACTTCTCATCTTCCCAGGTTGTCTCTAGGTGTCAAAGGCTGGGGACCCACAGACAAAACTCACTGCAGAGATAAGTGAATGTCTCTACAAGTTCAACACTTTAACTGCATACAGGTACACTTCTGAAGGATGAGTCCACAGAGAAATGAAAACACAGGTAAAAGGGTGATACATGGTAAGCCTCTCTGCCTGTCGCACGTCTGACTGTGCCATTGGGACAGCTGCAGGGTCATCAGCCAGGAGCCACTGATCATTGTTGTTTGATCTTACTTCTGGAACATCTCCCATTGGTGGAGCAGTGGAGGGACTTCTCCCATTTGGAAATCATTGACAGCTTGGTCTTGATCCAGGACAATCACAAACTCAAACACACTGATTCATAACTCAGTTTTTCAATAGAAAGGTAAACATTTCTTGCCAGCAAAGGTACCTCAGCTGCTCGTTTCCATGTCCCTACCCAACACCCAGCCACAGAAACATTGTACAGTAGCCAGAACACATCTTTTAAGAAAGCTGGTACTCACTGGGGAAAAGTCCATAGTTCACGCCCTCGCTTCACACAGCACTCATAGTACTTCTGTATTGGCTGGTTTTGACATCCAGCAACTTCATGGGGCATGTCAATCTTTGCAAAGTATTTGTGTTTTCCTGTATGTTGTGTGAATGTGCAAAAAAAAAACCACATCAGCAAATTATATTGTTACATGTATTTTGCAATCATTTCCTTAATTTGAGAGATGTTTTGATGTAACTACCTGTTGATCAAAGGATGCAGGTGATTTTTTTTCTTTTTTTGTGTATTTTCTAGATTTACTCGTGTCTAAATGTGGAAGCGTTGTAATCTCTATCGGCCACCATACACAGTAAACCCAAATTACTTACCTTAAAATTGTTAAGTTGATTTAAAAAATGTTCTTTTGAGAAATTGTAGATCCAAACTACTGCAAAGAGTCACTGTGTCTCTGTTAAAGGGGTTAACATGGAACAACTGTCCTGACAACATTAAAGTACTTGGTACTTTGGTGGGCTTTAGGAGGCATTATAAGAATTATAAAATTTCTTGTTATAGTTGACAATTTGGGTTTATTGTTTTTGTTACTGCTTCTGGGATTGTGTGTTGTGTGACAGTGTTTGTCTGGTAGTATTCTGAAAATTGTGTTTATAGTTGCATGCTTGTATAAATGTAAGTTCTTATTTTTAGTATAAGGGGTGGGAATTTATAAGCTTTGCTTCTGCCCTCACCCTTTCGGCCACACGGGATCTTTGTAAAGTTTTGTTATGAGTTTTTTGTTGTTGAACTGTGTACCAAATAAATTCATTCATTCATAACTTAAAAGTCAAAGCTTTCAGAGCATAAATATTTGGAGTACATGCTTCATACATCTTTGCTTGCAGTTAAATTGATATGCTTCATAAATCAACTCAAATATATTCGGTTACTATGACTTAAAGTTTTCAATCACTTCTCCTGTGGGATTAACAGAATTTAAATTTAATACCTCTGTAAACACACTTTTTTATGCTTACTCAATGTAATATTTATTTGTTTCTTTTTGTTAAAAAGTAAGTTCTTTTAGCTTCTACCTTTTTTACTCATGGTTACCACAGCAGATCCGAGATGAATCTACATGGTTATTTCGACACAAGATTTACACCAGATGCCCTGCATGACATAACTCCACATTACATGGAGAATGTGCACTTCTGAAACAGGCATCTTCAGCGTCAGCTCAAGTTAATCAAAAATGATGGGTTTAGTAAACTCAAAAGGGTGAAAAAGTCACAGTAACTTCAGATATTTAAGTTAGTACAGGCGTTTTTTGAAAATATTTTATACAATAGCACAAAGTTGTGCTTAATGCAGGCACTGTGTGAGTCACACTTTGTAAAACAGGCACCGGAAATGCTTTAAAAATACTACTGCGAAATATATGTCCCAAAAGTGTTCACTGAAGGAGGTGTTTGAGGGCACTTCCACACTGATGAATAATTTCCATTGTGTACTGTAACTGTGCAACACATCCTTATAAACAAAAATAGGATTTTTTTTTTTTTTTACTCTGTCATGCTTTGATGAAGGAGCATTTAATGCAAACTGAATTCATTATATTGCTATTAAAAAGTAACCTCAGGCACGTGAAAATCCTCCCTGTGTCTGGCTGATAGGCTCATGTTTGAGGAAACCGGTCAAACAAGACCACTTCAAAGCAAAAATGTCACCACAACAAAGGCTTTATCAGCAATAAAGTACACTGAATTGTGTTTGTTTAACCCGAGTTATGGTTTGTGATGTGTCTTTGATCTAATGTGCAGTCAGCATGCGGTGGAACATGGACTGGATCAGGGTCAGAAATGATCCACAGCGGAACCCCTGAAGTGTTCCTCGTTGTGACACACAGAAACACATCACGTCTGGAAACGTTTCATTCCACATGCTAAAGGACAAGTTCACTTTTATTATATGACTCGTCTCATTTTTTTTTTTTTGCAATCAATTTTATGAGTGCTGCATTCATCACTGATTATTGGTTCATGTGCAAGAAACAAACAAAAAAAATTATAAATTTGGAAGAAAAGAATGAGAGTGAATGGGGAAGCCACACCAAGAGTTACACAAATACGTGGGCTGTCTGTAAAGTATCGGTCCTTTTATTTTTTTTAAAAACTATATGGATTTCATTCATATGTTTTTACGTCAGGCAAGTTTGAACCCTCGTGCGCATGCGTGAGTTTTTCCACGTCTGTCGGTGACGTCATTCGCCTGTGAGCACGCCTTGGGAAGGAGTGGTCCCGCCCCCTCATCGGAATTTCATTGTCTGGAAATGGCGGAATAAAAAAGGACTTTTTTTCCATCAGATTTTTTTCAGAAGCTGTTAGAAACTGGCACCTGGAAACCATTCGAAAAATTTATCTGGCTTTCGGTGAAAATTTTGCGGGCTTCACAGAGAATAAGGACTGTTAACTGTCGCTTTAAAGACCCCTTTAAGGACGCTTGGCGCACCGCGCTCCGAGCTGTGACAACGCGGCACAAACCACCGTATCATTTCTAAACGGATGGCTCTGTGGATACGAGACGTCGTGTGCTCTTTCTCCGGTAATTACAAGAGCTGGACATCAGCCATTTTCCGGCAGAGTTCACTTTTAACCAGAGATTTTGTCATGGAATGCCGCGTGGAGGCTTTGCGCGTCACGACCGATTCGCTTGATGAGCGAGACAACGAACGCCTCCGTTTCAGCGTGTCAGAGGACAAGTTAGGATGCCTATCCTATCTCGGCTTTCAATGCTTACCAGTCCAGTAAGTATCAGAGAAATTGTGGAGAGCTAGACATGTCTGGAGCGCCACACCCGACGGCACTTCCGCAGGTGGGCCTGGACCGAGGGCACACCGACCTCTCCCTCCACCACGGGAAACAACGGGGGCTGATACCCCAAACACCTCAAATGGGGAGAGGCCGGTGGCAGAGGGCACCTGGCTGTTATGTGCATACTCGATCCAGGCCAGATGTTCACTCCAGGCCGTCGGGTGGGCGGACATCACACAGCGCAGGGCTTGCTCCAATTCCTGATTGGCCCGTTCTGCCTGTCCATTGGTCTGCGGGTGATACCCGGACGAGAGGCTCACAGTGGCCCCCAGTTCCCGGCAGAAGCTCCTCCAGACGTGTGAGGAAAACTGGGGACCACGATCAGAGACGATGTCGGTAGGTATCCCATGCAGACGGACGACGTGGTGGACCAGGAGGTTTGCAGTCTCCTGGGCCGTGGGGAGCTTTGGGAGGGCCACGAAGTGGGCCGCCTTGGAGAATCGGTCCACTATCGTGAAGATGGTTGTCATGCCCTGGGACGGCGGGAGGCCCGTGACAAAATCCAGACCGATGTGGGACCAGGGGCGATGAGGCACAGGAAGTGGCTGAAGAAGTCCCTGTGCCTTCTGGTGGTCTGCCTTGCCCCTGGCACAGGTGGTGCAGGCCTGGATATATTCCCGGACGTCGGCCTCCAGGGACGCCCACCAGAAGCTCTGCCGGACCACTGCCACGGTCCTTCGCACCCCGGATGACAGGAGAGCTTAGAACCGTGACAGAAATCCAAGACAGCAGCTCTTGCCTCTGGTGGGACGTAGAGTCTGTTCTTCGGCCCTGTTCCGGGGTCCGGGCTCCGTGCCAGGGCCTCCCGGACGGTCTTCTCCACGTCCCAGGTGAGGGTGGCCACGATAGTGGACTCCGGAATGATGGGCTCCGGTGGATCCGACAGCTCAGTCTTGACTTCATCTTCATGCACCCGGGACAAGGCATCCGATCTCTGGTTCTTGGTCCCGGGGCGGTAGGTGATCCGGAAGTCAAAACGCCCGAAGAACAGTGACCAGCGGGCTTGCCTGGGGTTCAGCCGCCTGGCGGTCCTGATATACTCCATGTTCCGATGGTCAGTGAAAACCGTGAACGGCACAGACGCTCCCTCCAACAGGTGTCTCCACTCCTCAAGAGCCTCTTTCACCGCAAGGAGTTCTCGATTGCCGACGTCATAGTTCCGTTCAGCTGGGGTCAACCTGCGGGAAAAATAGGCACACGGGTGAAGGACCTTATCGGTCTCTCCGCTCTGGGATAGCGCGGCTCCTATCCCTGAGTCAGAGGCGTCCACTTCGACCACAAACTGGCGGCTAAGGTTGGGTTGCACCAGCACTGGTGCAGTCGAGAACCGTCGTTTCAACTCCTTGAATGTGGCTTCGCACCGATCCGACCAGGTGAAGGGGACTTTAGGAGAGGTCAGGGCTGTCAGGGGGCTAACTACCTGGCTATAGCCCTTTATGAACCTCCTGTAGAAATTTGCAAAGCCGAGGAACTGTTGCAGCTTCCTCCGGCTTGTAGGTTGGGGCCAATCTCTCACCGCCGCAACCTTGGCCGGATCAGGGGCGACGGAGTTAGAGGAGATGGTAAACCCCAGGAAGGACAAAGAAGTGCGGTGAAACTCACACTTCTCGCGCTTCACAAACAGCTGGTTCTCCAACAACCACTGCAGGACCTGACGTACATGCTGGACATGAGTCTCAGGGTCTGGGGAAAAGATGAGAATATCGTCCAGATATACGAAGACGAATCGGTGCAGGAAGTCCCGCATGACATCGTTTACCAAAGGTTGGAACATTGCGGGGGCGTTAGTGAGGCCAAACGGCATGACCAGGTACTCAAAGTGACCTAACGGGGTGTTAAATGCCGTCTTCCATTCGTCTCCCTTCCGGACCCGAACCAGGTGATACGCATTCCGAAGATCCAATTTTGTAAAGATTTTGGCTCCATGCAGGGGGGTGAACACAGAATCCAACAAGGGCAACGGGTATCGATTGCGAACCGTAATCTCATTCAGCCCCCTGTAATCGATGCATGGACGGAGTCCGCCATCTTTCTTGCCCACAAAAAAGAAACCTGCACCCATCGGGGAGGTGGAATTTCGGATCAACCCGGCAGCTAATGAGTCCCGGATGTAGGTCTCCATTGATTCGCGTTCAGGTCGTGAGAGGTTGTACAGCCTGCTGGACGGGAACTCCACGCCTGGTATCAAATCAATGGCACAATCGTACGGACGGTGCGGAGGAAGGGTGAGTGCCAGATCCTTGCTGAAGACGTCAGCAAGATCGTGGTACTCAACCGGCACCGCTGTCAGATTGGGAGGGACTTTGACCTCCTCCTTAGCCTGTAAACCGAGAGGAACCGAGGATCCTAAACACACCCGATGGCAGGTTTCGCTCCACTGAACCACACCCCAGACGGCCAATCAATCCGGGGATTGTGTTTCAACATCCAAGGGAAGCCCAAAATCACGCGGGAGGTAGAAGGAGTCACAAAAACCTCGATCTCCTCCCGATGATTCCCAGACACTACCAGAGTTACTGGTTGTGTCTTGTGCATGATTAAAGGGAGAAGGGTGCCATCTAGTGCCCACACCTGCAATGGTGAAGGAAGCGCCACCAGAGGGAGCCCTGCTTCCCTAGCCCATCTGCTATCCAGCAGATTCCCTTCTGACCCCGTGTCCACCAGTGCTGGGGCTTGAAGGGTTAAATCCCCACTCAGGATTGTAACTGGGAGTCATGTGGCAATACGTGTGTGTCCCACATGCATGTTATGACCCCCCTTTAGCCCAGTCTCTAAAGGCGAGTGTTGTCGTTTTGGCCGTTTGGGGCAGTTTCTCTGTATATGCTCCTTTGAGCTGCAGAAAAAACACTCCCCGTGGACCAGCCTCCTCATTCTGTCATTTGATCTTATATTGGCCCTGCGCGTTTCCCTAGCAACACCAGCAGGGGGTGCTGTTGCCCCACGGAGCACTGCGGCTGTGGAGCGTGGGGAGGGCAGAACCTTTTCAGACCCGGAAGGGAGAGGGATGGCGCGTGCCCGGCCACGTCCTTCATCTCGCTCCCGACGGCGTTCCTCTAACCGATTGTCTAACCGTATAACGAGATCAATAAGTCCATCCAAATCCCATGGTTCGTCCTTGGCCACCAGGTGCTCCTTCAGGACCGACGACAGTCCGTTTATGAAGGCGGCGCGGAGCGCAGCGTTATTCCAGCCGGACCTCGCAGCCGCAATACGGAAGTCGACTGCATAAGCGGCTGCGCGCCGGCATCCCTGTCTCATTGACAGCAGCACAGTTGAAGCGGTCTCTCCCCTGTTAGGGTGGTCAAACACGGTTTTGAACTCCCTCACAAACCCAGTGTACGTATGAAGGAGCCGTGAATTTTGCTCCCAAAGCGCCGTAGCCCAAGTGCGTGCCTCTCCTCGAAGCAGATTAATTACATAAGCTACTTTACTAGCATCAGACGCGTACATGACGGGACGTTGTGCAAAGACAAGCGAACACTGCATGAGAAAGTCCGCACACGTTTCCACACAACCTCCGTACGGCTCTGGGGGGCTTATGTATGCTTCAGGGGATGGTGGGAGGGGTTGTTGAACGACCACTGGAACATTCATATCCTGCACAGGGTCGGCAGGAGGAGGAGCTGCAGCAGCGCCCTGAGCGCTCGCTGCCACCTGTGCGGAGACAGCCTCCACCCTGCGGTTCAGGAGGATGTTTTGCTCGGTCATCTGATCCAACCGAGCCGTAAAGGCGGTGAGGATGTGCTGCAACTCACCAATCACGCCTCCTGCAGATGCCTGTGCACCCTGCTCTCCCATTGGCCGTTCAATGGCTGGGTGACGCCCCTCGGAGTCCATGACGCTGGCCGAGATATCCTGTTGTGAAAGTGTAGTGACACGGACCCACAACAGGGGGCGTAAATGAACGGACAATGAAAGAGTCAAATATGAACACTTTACTGTTGTGAAAAGCACAACCAAACACAGCAGATTACAGAATATGTACAATAGTCAATTAGCAAAGGTGACGTGTGGGCAGGCTCGAGGATAGAGGACGTCTGTCCTGAGAAGAACCGGAACCACACGATTTCCTCTGCCACCGAACCTGGAGAATACTGGAGCCGCCAAATCTCGAACACCCCAGGTGGCCACTGTCTCCGCGTGTTGGATCTGGTACTGCTGGCGAGGAGCAGAGACAATCAGATGTGGGTGTGTGAACACCCAGTAACAACAACGGTGGGAATTCCACCTCCACCTCTAACACACACTCGTGCAGTGTCTGAGTAACCACTTATCTGGATATGCAGGCTGAGAAGGTTACCTCCTAAGGTAGACGATATCTCGGCAATGAGGTGGAGATGACGTCCGGTCTTTATGGAGTGGGATGATGAAGTGTAGATGGGTGACAGCTGTCAAGAGATAATGAGTGACAGCTGTCACCCCCGGCTGTGTCCGTGGCGGCAGCGCCCTCTCGTGCCTGAAGCCCGCACTTCAGGCAGGGCACCCTCTGGTGGTGGGCCAGCAGTACCTCCTTTTCTGGCGGCCCACACAACAGTAAGACTCATAACCCCGATGTAAGGCGAGCATAAATGTGGTGTCGAAAGGTTTGTGCATAATGTGACCTTTAGCAATGCTCCAGGTGCAACCTAACTTGAAATTCCATTGCCAAACTAATGATTGAGACATTAAAAATATATATAAATAACTCATCTTATTTGTTTAATCCATCACCTCCATCCACAAGGATGACAAAAGTCCACATATTGCACCCAGACTGGTCTTCAAAACATAAACTGCCCATTTTATAAAGATAGTGTCAAACCAGCTGAAGCACTGTCAGGGATATATGATGTTACACTTCAGAACTCTATACCCGATAAGCTGGAAAAATGTTATGACATAACAAAATATATATGGGCCCAATGCTTATCATTATTACCAAGTAGCAAAATTAATAATTATTTACGATGATTCATGTAATTCAATCATTCATTCATTTTCTGCCGCTTATATGAGTCCAGGTTGCAGTGGCAGCAGAACAAGCAGCCCATTAGCCAAGTCCTGAAACTCTTTCCAGGGGATCCCGTGATCTTTGCAAGCCAGCTGGGAGATGTAATCCCTCCAGTATGTCCTTGGGTCTTCCCCGGGGTCTTCTCCCAATTGAACGTGCCTGGAAGACCTCCTAAGAAAGACGACCAGGAGGCATCCTCACCAGATGCATGAACCACATCAGCTGGCTCCTTTCGATGCATTTTCATGACAGAAAGACTTGAGGCCATCCAAAAGCTGAAATAACCATGTGATTGACAGAATACGGACTTTGGTCATGGATGATGGTTGTGTCACCATACAAGAACTTGCGGAGGATGTGGGGATTAGCACAGGTTCTATTTTAATGGAAGATTTGGGCACGCGGACACCGTCAGGGAAATCTGTGCCGAAGCAGCTGACAGCAGAGGAGAAGCATTTGCATTTGAATGTGCCACAGCCGTTCATTCTGCTCAACTGATTCAGGCTTTTCTTGCTAAACACAACACTACTGTGATTCCTCAGACTCATTACTGTCTTACACACACACACACTTCTTCCAGTGGTTCTGCCATTGACAGAAGCATTCCTGGAAGTCATCTTTGATGTGGTGCCCAGCTGGGCCATTGCATTCCATATGAAGTCTTCTTGTTACTCAAATCCCATCCCTTTTAGTGTTGTTTTGAACTGCCATAAATCAGAGAGCCATATCAGTAGAGTAGGAAGTCTGATCAAATTATAGGAGTGATGCATTTGGTCAGAAAAGCCTCAATGAGTTCTCTGCATTCCCAAATCCTCTGTCAGACGTCCGTGCCTCAAGTTGGTCCACCATGTTAAATTCCGTGGGATGAAATAAGGTCAGATGCTTTTTGGAGTCACCTCGTGTGTTGTAAATAATCACAGATTGCAAGAATGTGTTAACAACTAGACAATTTTAGAATCTGAAAAAAAAAGTGGTTGAGTTCATTTGAAGCTCCACTGCTGCTGCACCATTTATAGATGTGCATTTCCTTTTCAGCAATTTGTGCAAGAAGGGAAATACATATCTAAAAATGGTGCAAGAATATCACCAGCAATATATGTTGTAATCATAAAATACAAGAATGTATTAATAACTAGACATTTTTAACATGTTAGCAAAAAGTGTTTTGAGTTCATTTAGAGCTCTGCTGCCACTGCCCCATTTACAGATGTGTATTTCCCTTTCAGCAATTTGTGCAAAAAGAGCTTTATTTCATGAGAAAGCCAAAAGTGAGTACAGCACTCAGAAGCCTACGGAACCCAGGATAGGTCACTTAAAGTAATAGCTTTTTCTGGCCGTGATAATTTGTGAACACGTTTTGCTTTAATTGAGCTCTTGAATTAATAAAATGTGCACACATTTTCCTTTAATTGCACCCTCAAAATAAATAAAATGTGTGCACGTTTTACAAATTGTGCCCTCATTTTACTAAATTATGCGCTCATTTTACAATGCTTAAAATGAGAGTGCAATTTAACAAAGTGAGAGCACATATAATAAAATGAGAACACAATGCAGTAAAATGTGCGCACAATTTAGCACAATGAGCGCACAATGTCGTAGAATGTGCGCACATTCCGTCAACATGCAAAACATTTTGCAATGACACTTCTAGGGCTCTGTAGGAAGCTTAATCGCTAACACCGTTTTTACAGGCTGAATTTAAAAAGAAGAACTTGTCCTTTAAATGTCTGGCAAACAAATACCTCATTAGGTAACACACAACCATCAGGCAAATGCAAGGAAAAAATAAAAGAATGTGGAAGTCCAGGGTGGTATTCGGCCAAAATGTCCACATATGAAATACCATCACATATTCTATAGAATTATGTAGCAACAATGACAGACTTTCATTACAAAGCTGGTTTTGTTAATAACCAACACTGAACTGACTGAAGCCGTACTTCAGAGTAATGGCACATTCTCTGTATGTAACAGTCCTGTGATGGACTGGTGGCCTGTACTCAGCCTCGTGGCCAATGCATACTGGGATAAGCTTCAGCTGCACGACCCCTGTAACAGGTGTACTCAGATAGGCATCGATCAAAATGCACAGAAAACAGCAGTCCACACAAACACTGTGTCCTTGATGGAGAGAGTAAAAAGAAACTCCAGGAAAACAGGCGAATGATCTGAAGACACACTCAAGGCAGTTCACACAACAGAAGGGTCCGTTTGGTAGTGAACAGAAAGGCTAACCAGGAAACGCTGCTCAGAGTCCAAACACAGTCAACAAACAAACCAGGTGACAGTGTCCAATGATGGCAGGCTAAACTCAGGAAACAGGAAGAGAGCACAAGAGTCAGCAAATGGAAAGCAAACACAGCAAGATGACACAAGACAAACAGCATAGAAGCTAAACATACTGGCACTGGGGATGCAGTGAGGAAGTGTGACTGACATGTTTTGAGCCAGTGTGGCAGACCGAACGGTCCCCCCTAAAAATGAGTCCGCCGTGCCTTCACTGCGCATGCATCATTTCTGACCACAGTAGCACGTCTGAGTCTGACTCTCTACACCCAAAGCAATCAAAGGGAATAATGTGATTATTAACCATCAGTGTGTATGTGTTTGTGTGAATGGCTGAATGTGAGGCATAATTGTAAAGCGCTTTGTGCATCTGATGCAGATGGAAAAGTGCTATATAAATGCAGTCCATTTACCATTTACCATCAAATGACAAGGTAAAACCTCTTAAATCATTCTAAAGTCAGTTTTAAGATGAAACGAGGCAATAGCAGAAACAGGACGATAATCGCCTCATTCCCCTACTGACGCACCAAAACGGTCCGCCGTCTTTTATTACAAAATAATGCTGAATTTATGTGGAAATGATTGTTGTACAAAAGGTTCAGATATGTCGCTGAGATAAATGATGACTGAAGAGCAGTTTTAAGCAGAAACGAGATGCTAATCGGTGGACTGCAGCTGACACTTAGAAATGACAGAGCAGACAGATTTTAGGGGTGGACCGATTTTTAGGGGGGATTGTTCGGTCAGCAACACCGGACCACAAAAAGTAGGGCATCATTCTCCATCTTTTGCATTGTGATAAACATCGCACCCAGTGAGTCAAAGCTTCACACATTCAAGAAATGTTGGTTTCTCAGAATGCAAAAGATGGAGAACCACACCCTACTTTTTTGAGTCATGCTCAAAACTTCTCAGTCGGTCCTTGTACACTGCAGAGTAATTTGGACAATGAGCAACAGCTGAGAAGAGACACAAGAAGCAAGCTATAGAAACAACACTGAAAGGGAATGTCAAATGAAGGAAATAAACTTACAGAAATAAGAACCGAGATCAACAAAATAAATGCACCATAAACGGTGATAAAAATGGGAGTCGTGCCAGTTGGCCTCTACACCAGAATAGGTCCAGTTACATTTTACGCTGGCTAATAGGGCTGAGCCAAAAACAAATTCAATTATTATAATCTCATATCTGCATTTTTCATCAGGACGTTTTGGAGTTTTTCCTGACTCTTGTAAATAATAGTAATCATTAATCAGGACAGGGGGCATTTGTAAATCAGTCACACTGGAAATGCATGCATTTGGCTCTGTAAACTGAACTTTGAAGACATAAAAATGCATGACTTAAACAGTTATTTGAAGCAGACTATATTTTATTAATGATTTATGCCCAGCCAGTTGACTTGAAGGAAATTCGTTGACTAGTCAGATACTGATAGTCATAGACCACTAGTAGGACTCCTTACCCCTGCCCTACTTTATAACCCACCAAATTTTTCACCACGTCTTAGGAAAATTTGAGCTTTTTTTCTGAAGTATTCCTTATAACAAACTAACGAACCAATATATGATCTCTTTGCCCGTTTGTGTAAATGTGTGAAGAAACAAACATGAGCTTTGACGGCTCAGAGATATTTAGCCATCATAAATACAGACAATGAAAGCATTTAGAAAGAGCGAGAGCAGGGGGATTTCAAAAGCACAGTCAGCAGACGGTGATTTCATTCTTCAAATCCAAAAACAGGTATTCCCCTTCTCTGCTGTCGCGGATAATAGTCTGGATTGTTAACATGCAGCAAGCACATAAACAATTTGGTAAAAGAAACAAAAGTAAACCTGAAAAAATATATGAAAATAAGTTAAGTTTCTCAGAAGCTACATGCCATAACAAAAAAGAAGTGACGGCCCAACAATAAAGCAAATTCAGAGGCGGTTCTCTGAGAGATTACAACGATAGCCACCACATCTCTATTGACCGCTTTTCTTAAAACTATGCTGCTAATTTTAGCACAGAAAGGGGGGTGAAAAAAAAAACCCTGTCCTAAAGTATTTTTCTGACCAAAAGTGCGTTCCAAATGCGCTGATGTCATGAAGTCTAGCCATGCAAAGAAAAACCGCCTGGTACGTTTGATGGTGGCCTTGGTTGTTATTAAAAGCACACTTTAATTGTCCTCTACAAAGTCCTACGAAATAAAATTGTTGAGCTGTTTATTCTGCCATACTTTAAACACAACATAAAAGGCATAAGCCATAACGTCTGTAATTATTCACAGTGCACTTTTTCCTTACACTGTGCACACAGACAGTGGTGCGCGCGCGCACACACACACACAGGGGACTTCCAGACCGGCGCACCGCCGCCCACGTTCACCCTTCATCGTTACAGGCTGTGAGCTCTGAGACGAACACGCATTCCACACAGGTCTGCTCACATTTATACAGATAAAGCAAGAATTAAGAAAACACAATCCATTACCGTTCCCATGAATGCAGCCTAACGGTTTTAGGGTTTCAATGACACCTCACAATTGCGATCATTTCAAATCAACACACTATATAAGCTGAGCAGTCACGTCTTATTGAAAAGCATGTTAATGTCACACTTTCACAAACACAGAGCTGTCCAAATGAAAAATAAAATACAGAGCTTTAAGGATTTAAGTGTATGCAGGCAGTGTTGCGATGTAATGAAGTAGAAATACTTTGTTACTGTACTTAAGTAGAATTTTGACGTATCTGTACTTCACTTCGTTATTTACATTTCTGGTGACTTTCACTTTTACTCCACTACATTTCCTCAATAAAATTTTTACTTTTACTCCGTCATATTTCCCTGAACCATCTTCATTACTTGTTACTACAATATAAAAGTAGAAGAAATTTGATTAGGCAATGCCTGTTTGCAGAGGTGAAAGCAATGGCACGCCAAACTGGGAAGAGATGTCCTCTTCAGCGCAGGGGTCCCAACTTTCACCTCTGCAGCATCAAGTGCCGTGTTTGACAAAAAACAAGTTTAAAAGACAAATAATAATAATAATAATAATAATAATAATAATAAAAGGTAATTCAGCCACATGGGGTGTGCAGCCAGTACATTCTGAGTGACGGTCCCAAGCCCGGATAAATGAGGAGGGTTGCGTCAGGAAGGGCATCCGGCATAAAACAAGCCAACCCAACTATGCAGACTCAGAATCGAATTCCCATACCAGATCGGTCGCGGCCCGGGTTAACAACGTCCGCCACCGGTGCTATTGCCCAACAGGGTGCCGGTGGAAATTGGGCTACTGCTGGGCGAAGACGACGAAGAAGAGGAGGAAAACGTTGCCACGAACAGCGGGAGAAGAAGAAAACTAGAAGGGTGGAAATGAGAGTGGGGACTTTGAATGTTGGTAGTATGACTGGTAAAGGGAGAGAGCTGGCTGATATGATGGAGAGGAGAAAGGTAGACATATTCTGTGTGCAAGAGACCAAGTGGAAGGGAAGTAAGAGCAGGAGCATCGGCGGTGGGTACAAGTTGTTGTACCATGGTGAGGACAGGAAGAGAAATGGTGTTGGGGTCATTTTAAAGGAAGAGTATGTTAAAAGTGTGTTGGAGGTTAAGCGAGTGTCTGACAGGGTGATGAGTGTGAAGTTGGAAATTGAAGGGGTGATGATGAATATCATCAGTGCATATGCCCCACAGGTAGGTTGTGAGATGAAGGAGAAAGAAGATTTCTGGAGTGTGTTAGATGAGGTGGTGGAGAGTGTGCCCAAGCATGAAAGAGTGGTGATAGGAGCAGACTTCAATGGGCATGTTGGTGAAGGGAACAGAGGTGATGAGGAAGTAATGGGTAGATATGGTATCAAGGATAGGAATGGAGAAGGACAGATGGTAGTTGATTTTGCAAAAAGGATGGAAATGGCTGTGGTGAATACCTACTTTAAGAAAAGGGAGGAGCACAGGGTAACATATAAGAGTGGAGGAAGGTGCACACAGGTGGACTACATTCTTTATAGGAGATGCAAGCTAAAAGAAATCACAGACTGTAAGGTGGTAGCAGGAGAGAGTGTCACTAGACAGCATAGGATGGTTGTTTGTATGATGACTTTAGAGGTAAAGAAGAAGAAGAGAGTGAGAGCTCAACAAAGGATCAGATGGTGGAAGCTGAAGGAGGAAGACTGTTGTGTGAAATTTAGCGAGCAGGTGAGAGAAGCACTAGTTGGAGGGGAAGCAGTTTTGGACAACTGGAAAAGTACTGCAGATGTGGTGAGGGAGACAGCTAGGGCAGTACTGGGTATGACATCTGGACAGTGGAAGGAAGACAAGGAGACTTGGTGGTGGAATGAAGAGGTCCAGGAAAGCATAAGGAGAAAGAGGTTGGCGAAAAAGTTTTGGGATAGTCGGAGAGATGAAGAAAGTAGAGAGGAGTACAAGGAGATGCGGCGTAAGGCGAGAAGAGAAGTGGCAAAAGCAAAGGAAAAGGCATATTGCAAGCTGTACAAGAAGTTGAATAGTAAGGAAGGAGAAAAGGACTTGTACCGATTGGCCAGACAAAGGGACAGAGCTGGAAAGGATGTGCAGCAGGTTAGGGTGGTAAAAGATGCACATGGTAATGTGCTGACAAGTGAGGAGTGTGTGCTGAGAAGGTGGAGGGAATATTTTGAAGAGTTGATGAATAAAGAAAATGAGCGAGAGAAAAGGCTGGATGATGTGGTGAGAGTAAATCAGGAAGTAAAAGAGATTAGCAAGGAAGAAGTGAGGGCTGCTATGAAGAGGATGAAGAGTGGAAAGGCAGTTGGTCCAGATGACATTCCAATGGAGGCATGGAAATGTCTAGGAGAGATGGCAGTAGAGTTTCTAACCAGACTGTTTAATAAAATCTTGGAAAGTGAGAGGATGCCTGAGGAGTGGAGACGAAGTGTGCTGGTTCCTATTTTCAAGAACAAGGGTGATGTGCAGAGCTGCAGTAACTACAGAGGCATAAAGCTGATCAGCCACAGCATGAAGTTATGGGAAAGAGTAGTAGAAGCTAGGCTTAGAAAACAGGTGAAGATCTGTGAGCAGCAATATAGTTTCATGCCGAGAAAGAGCACTACAGATGCAATGTTTGCTCTGAGAATACTGTTGGAAAAGTACAGAGAAGGACAGAAAGCGTTACATTGTGTGTTTGTGGACTTAGAAAAAGCTTATGATAGGGTGACAAGAGAAGAGTTGTGGCATTGTATGAGGAAGTCTGGAGTGGCAGAGAAGTATGTTAGGGTAGTGCAGGACATGTACAAGAATAGTGTGACAGCGGTGAGATGCGCATTCGGAATGACAGACTCATTCAAGGTGGAGGTGGGATTACACCAAGGATCAGCTCTGAGTCCTTTCTTGTTTGCCGTGGTGATGGACAGGTTGACAGATGAGATCAGACAGGAGTCCCCATGGACTATGATGTTTGCAGATGACATTGTGATCTGTAGTGAGAGTAGAGAGCAAGTTGAGTCTAGTCTGGAGAAGTGGAGATATGCTTTGGAGAGAAGGGGAATGAAAGTCAGTAGAAGCAAGACTGAGTACATGTGTGTGAATGAGAGGGAGCCCACTGGAATAGTGCAGTTACAAGGAGTAGTGGTGAAAGTAGATGAGTTTAAATATTTGGGGTCAACTGTTCAAAGTAATGGAGAGTGTGGTAGAGAGGTGAAGAAGAGAGTGCAGGCAGGGTGGAGTGGGTGGAGAAAGGTGGCAGGAGTGATTTGTGACTGAAGAATATCAGCAAGAGTGAAGGGGAAAGTTTACAAAACAGTAGTGAGACCAGTTATGTTGTATGGTTTAGAGACAGTGGCACTAACAAAAAGACAGGAGGCAGAGCTGGAGGTGGCAGAGCTGAAGATGTTGAGATTTTCTTTGGGAGTGACAAGAATGGACAAGATTAGGAATGAACATATCAGAGGGACAGCTCAGGTGGGACGGTTTGGAGACAAAATCAGAGAGGCGAGATTGAGATGGTTTGGACATGTGCAGAGGAGGGACCCAGGGTATATAGGGAGAAGGATGCTGAGGATGGAGCCACCAGGCAGGAGGAAAAGAGGGAGACCAAAGAGGAGGTTCATGGATGTGCTGAGAGAGGACATGCAGGTGGTTGGTGTGACAGAGGAAGATACAGAGGACAGGGTGAGATGGAAACGATTGATCTGCTGTGGCGACCCCTAACGGGAACAGCCGAAAGACAAAGAAGAAGAATAATAATAAAAGATGACAGGTTGAATCTGCGCCCCCGCTGAGGAAGAGGAGACTGGAAGGTGAAAAGGGGTCATCTGCTCTTTGGACTCCACTGGAGTTAACTTCAGTACCAACAAAACTGGCCGGCGTTGCTGTTTTATTTTATTTATTTTATTTGAAATTTCCACAGAAAGCACCGCGTAAAAGTGGCGCCACGTTTTAGATTCGAGATCGCAAAGGACGCTGCGTTCGGTTGCTTTGCAGTGGTTGGTGGTGGTGATGCCTGCGTTGTTTTTTTCTTTTTTTACTTTTCCTTAAATTTGGCACAACTGTGTAGCTATAAATGAGTTTGTCTGTTTTACAAGAGGCTAGCTGTTGTGTTTAACAGAAAAGTGTCTGTATGGCTCTTCCAGGAAAAAGAACAGCAACTTTATTTACAGCTATTTCCATCCACCTGTTGCTCACTCATCCCGTCACCAACACCAACCGCTCCACCAGAGGCGGATCCAGCCTTTTATAGGGGCTGAGGCCCCCTCCTGATTTCTCCAGACACCACACTGGCTTTCTTTTCGTGTTGCCGTTTCACTCTCCGCTCGTTGTGGATTTTACTATTACTCAATACTTTGACTTAAAGTACATTTTATATGAATACAAATTTACTTTTGATACTTAAGTACAGTAAATGTCAGATACTTTAAGACTTTTACTCAAGTAATATTTTTAAAGGAGACATTAACTTTTACCAAAGTAATTTTATGGTAAGATACATGTACTTTCACTCAAGTATCACTTTGAGGTACTTTAGACAAGAATGTATGCAGGTAAGTGGGAAAGGGAAAATAAAGTTGTTTAGATGCTAACAAACCCCAGTCATACCTTGCTTACAGCATTCAGTCTTCAATGTATCAGGTTCTTTAGTTTGCCAATAATATAATTCTTATCTAGGTCTTTGAATTGAGGCTGATTACCAACCTAAAGGGATAACTACTGAAACTTAAACCAGCATCAACCTCATATCCAAACCTGGTGGCTTTGCAGTTCTGTAATCTATTGTATTCTATTCTATTCATTTCAGCAATTAATTGAGGAACTATTGATGACCCAAGATATGTTACTCACGCTGAGTAATCAACATGACTTTAAAATTTATGTGACATTAAACTGGACTTGATGCACTATTAAGCCATTTCAACACAAATATTCAGTCAGTCAGTCATTCATTTTCTACATCCATTTACTCCAATCAAGGGTCACAGGAGATTGGAGCCTGTCCAAACAGTCAGAGGTGAAGAGGCAGAGTACATCCAGGACAGGATGGCAAAGTATCATAGGGCCACATACGTATAGACAAACAAACACATTCACGCCGACTGTCAGTTAAAAGTTACCACTTTACTCAACCTGCATGTCTTTGGAAATGGGAGGAAGCCGGCCCACACAGAGTGAAATCATGCAAACACGGGGAGAACATGCAAATTCCACTCAGAAAGGCCCAGGTGGGAAGTGATCCCATGATCTCGTTGCTGTGAGGCAACAGTGCTAATATCCAAGCCAAGATGCTGCCTTTTTGAGGAAATGGGTTACCTCAATCTATTAACAATACATTTGCTTAACTCAAATTTTCTATCAAACCTTAGCATGTCTATTTTAATTTGTTTAATCACATTTTGATTTAATCACATTTTTGATTAATTAAACCAGAGTAGCCCTGGACAATTGCTATTTCTCAACAAAATTGCAGTGTTTGAAAAATGGTGGCAAAGGTCAGTGTCAGTTTGTACAGGGGTCAAAAGTTAAAGTTGCTCCAATTTTGGTAAAACATGATGCAAATTATTAATTGAGTTAACAGGGTTTTAAAAAGGAATAGTTTGGACCATGTATCATGCTTAGTTATCATGTTACGGGGTAACATATGTGACATGTCATAGAATCCAATGGACGTTGACCTTGTTTGACCTTTACTTTGGAGACCAAACATTCAACACAATCAAACTATTCCATTTATTAATCCTATTAGCTCAACCAATAATTTGCATCACTTTTTACCAAAATTGGAGCAACTTTAACTTTTAACCCCTGTACAAACTGAAACTGACCTTTGTTACCATTTTTTGCTGTTTTTACCCCATAACTCCTGATCATTCAGTCATAGATAGGCCAAACTACACCTTTTTGGAATCTTTACGATGAGACAAATAATGTGGTGTAGTTTTCAAAATGATTTGAGCATTTTTCATTTTGACCCCTGTGTAATTATTCAATTGATCCCAACGTGACCGCCTATTGAAAATTCACGTGGCCAGTCAGTTTGTTCAAAAGAGTAATGTCTAAGGAGTATTTGTGCCAACTTTGGTGCTTGTATCACCATTAGCATGATTGTTTCAGTTATCTGCTGCACTACTGTGAGTGCTTTGAATTTTAAAATCCTTCTCTGTAACTCAAAAGCAGAGGATTTAATTGATGGGTCTGCAGCCCTGTCAGCTTTTGTTTAGCCATGGCAACTACAGGCACAGTTTCCTGTGTGTAAAATATGAGGAAAATGATGAATCCCACTGGGCAACAACACACCTGTTTAAAAATAAATTCTTGATTGGGATTTTTTTTTTTTTAGGGGGAAGACGGAGTGCCAAATGCACCACGTCCCACCTCACCAGTTTTTAATAATTCTCAGTCCCTTTGCATCCCAATTTTGAACAGCGCATGTTGAAGCGAAATCTTCTGTTCTTTTCTTGTCATCATTGTTGAACCTGAGATTGTTTAAACTTGAAGCCAAGTCATTTTTCTGATATATTAAATGGTTTTCTGTCACTTGGTACAAATTAAATGACTCTTCTTTCATATAAACTCAAGCGTCATAAGCACTTATTTTGGGTATGTTATTTTGATATGAATTTCTGTCTCAGTGGCTCAGATGGTAAGGCAGGTAGAAAGCAGGTGGATCACTCACTCATTGTGTCAAATTGTCCCAACTCCCAACCATGTAAAATGTCAGTCTGAAGAACAGGCTGTGAGGACCACAGCTGAATCTCATGTTTTATATTTGTGGATAGAATTTTTTTCTCTGAGTGCAAGACATTTTAAAACATTCAATTCCACACAGTAAATGGAATTATTACTGATAGGTGATAGCACACTTGGACAGCATGTGGTTACCTTGTTCAAGATGGAAATTCCTGGTAAACACAATGTATTCCCTGGTGAAATCTAACCTTTCCCCTGAATGACTGACCTTGACCTGACCTTACCAAAGCAATTCCAGAATCCATTGTTCTCAAGACCAGTTTGAGGGTTAATTGTTTTCCACATACTACGTTTGGCAGAAACTGGACAAAGTGGAGAAACAAAAAAGACAGACATTACCTTGACACCACCTGAGCAATTCCGGTACCCACCTAAAATCTGTTAAGTGGAACTTGACCTTTGACCTCAAAGGTCATGACCAAGTCAAACTCCTTAAGGGCAATTCAGGGGTCAACTTTCATCCATATACTACGTTTAAAAATTTCCCAGTAATGCTGAGGCCATCGTTTAGTTCCATCACACAATCATCTGTTAATACTCATCTAATGACTCAATTTTTTTTATTTCTGTTTCGCTTTGTCTCATACTTCCTAAACTTAAGCCATATCATATTTTTGAGAGCTTTGTTTCCTGTTTTGCACATTTTCACTACAGGCCAGCTACTTTAGGGTTTCTGACCTGCTTTTGGATGTCTGCACCTTTTTTACTGCAGCATATTCAGAGTTAGTTACCTTTTTCCCTCACAAACAGCATCCTGACATTCGTACAGGTGCATACCCATATGTACAGTATAGTCACAAATGTAACACTACAAATAAAAATAAACCTGATAACAGCAAATCATTTGTAAAGCTCTTCCTCAAAATAAAACGGGTGGGTGAATTTGTTTAAAAAAGAGATGAACTTTTTTGTCAAAACTGCAGGTCATAGATTGTACTTAAAAACAATAAAGAAAAAGGGACGGATGGTGGAGGTGAACTCAATGAGAAAAAGTGATGTAACAATTTGCATGGATTTTTAGTTATTTCAACTTAACTAGAGAAGTCTTGTGACATTAACGCAGTTGAAAGTAGAAATAAGCGAGTTGAAATAACTTTTAAAAAATCTATGCAAATTGTTGCATCATTTTTTTTCTCATTGAGACAGCAGTTCTTTTTTCAGTGTGTGTGTGTGTGTGTGTGTGTGTGTGTGTGTGGTGGGGCGGGGGGGGGGGGGGTGAAATCAGGAAATTAAGGATAAAATACATCTACTGCTCTCCAATGTCTGGTTGCAGTAAAGGTTGTTAGTCCCGAAATATTTGCAGATATTGACTAAAAGATGAATTGTAAGTACAATAATAATCAATACATAATTTTTTGAAAAAGATAATATTTGTCATAGTAATTAGAGTAATTATGCAGCTGCCTAATTTGTATGTTAATAACAGATAATACAATTTTTGCTGAAAAAAAAAAGTGTCCTTACTAAATAAAATATGAGTTGAGTCTCTTTATCTGGTATATGGCCACAGTCATAAGAGAAATATCCTGGAGCAAAGCCCAAAGAATTGGCATTGAATAAATCTTTTCTGATTTTATACTTGTTATACTTATGGTCCTACAGTGTAATGTAATGCAAGGATTTTTACTACAGCTTTTCACATCAGCTAACTTGTTTCAAATAATGTCCAACAATCAGGTCCAGAATTATGGTAAATAACAGTATTTTATCTTGATGCTTTAAGAAATTATTCAAAAAAAAAAAAAAAAAAAAAAAGTGGCCCAAATTGTCAGGAGTGTAACGCTTGCAAGGCTTAGGGTTTTACTTATTAACTCCCTTATTTAAAATATCACATTTGAATATCTGCATGATGAATATGCTGTATTTGCATGTTTGTTTTTTTTAGTCTCTTCCTTCATAGCACACCTCAACACAACTCCTGAAAGAAGACACAAAGTATAGGTTGTGTATGAAAAACAATCATGATTGTAAATTGTGTTACACACCTGACAAGTTTGGCCACATTTTTTTCTCTTATAACTTTTTAAACCATCAAGACTCTTATTTACCAAAATTCTGGATCTCATTATTGAACATTATTTTTAAAAAAGTTAGCTTCACATTATGTAAGAAAATGCTAAAATGGGAAGGGGGGAAAAATAAAATTAGCCTTTTTGTAAAAACAAATAAATAAATACATTTTTTTAAATACCATTTTGTGTTTACTTTAATCAGAACTAATCAAAGAGCAAAATATTCCAACAAATCTTGACCAAGCCATTCACTTTTAGCTACCATAGTGATTACGTGATATGATTTTATTGCTGAATCATTGCCTTTAGCATACATTACCTTCATTACAGACTTAACTTGAAATTAAATTTGTGTTCCACTGTTGGTTGTTTTACTGGCAAATTACAAAGCTTTGCATTTATATTTGGTACTTTTATGATGCCAGATATCACAAACTAGAAAAGACTTCAGTTATTTAATACCCAGTTATTTGATTTTTGTAGATGCCTGAAGAATTCATGTTGCAATGAAAGAATTCAATCATATAAACAAAAAGCTAAATGATTACTATTTACCATGTTTACTCTTTAATAATGGCACAGCATTTGTAATACATGAATGGAAATATGAACTGTATATATTTTTCTGTCTTTTTTTAAATGAATGACAATTGGTACTTATATGTGTCAAATATAATAATGAAAAACACTAAATGATTTAATCCCAGGGTTTTTTTTTCTGGTTTGTTTGGGGGTTTTTTGGAAGGGGCATAAAGAATTCTTTTAACCGCTTTTTTTTTTTTTTGGTCTTTCATTAATTTGTATTTAGTTTTTCTTGACAAATTTGCCAAGGCACCTATTCGTTTCACTTGGATCATTTTCTCCTCCTCGAATGTAGTTTACTTTTGACAGAAACGTACTCTCGGGGCGGTCCTGGTGTTTATACCCGTCCAGAGGCAGCAGCTACTTTCGGAAGCAGAAAGAACAAAACAGAAGCAACGTGGTTCTGCTGTCAAACCGCGTGACGTAGAACGGCGCATGCGCAAACCCACACATCAGCAACATCGGCAGGCAGTGACGTCACCCATTGAAGATAGACAAGTCCGGACTCAGTCCAGTCATCTGGACGCGAAAGATGCGCCGTATCCGAGAAGACAGACAGGTGTTCCGCACAGAGTGAGGACCTGAGGACGACGACTGAAGACCCACAGACACTCAGCGCGCGCGGGCTGTCTTTCTGCAGCCGATCGCAGTGGAAGAATCCACAGACTTGTCCGTGGACTCGACGGGGTCGGAAGCTGATGTGCAGAGGACAAAATTTTGGACATGACTTCGGAGGATGATCTGACAGCGGCGGCGGCGACAGGACAGAGGGAGGAAGTGGAGCGTCTCCTGCGCGCGGGGGCCCGCGTGAATGGACCGAACCGCTTCGGACGAACCGCCATACAGGTAACCTCACAGTGACGTCACCTAAAGGCACAACAAATACAACATGTAACTATTAATAAAAAATAAAATTTTGAAACGAACAGCCTTATTCTAGTATTTTGTTTTCGTAATAAATATACGTTGAGGCTGCACGTAAAGTTTCACTTTGCTTTTCGACTCACTGTAATATAAACTCTTATCAGTGACGTTTACGGGGCCTTTAGAAAAGTTTTATTGGACTATAATCATAAGCTGATATCATCAAAAATTGAAGATAAATGACTTATGTGGCTTTTTATTCATTTATTTTTAAATCTGACTTTCAAAATAAAGCGCGGGTCGATTTAATTTAAGGAAGAGTAAAAAAATATCTAGCAAATTTATTTATCAGGAAATTCTGATTTCACGTTGGCGCGTTAAAACGCGTCCGCTCTGGTGCCACTTTTAAAATACAAGAGTATTTATTAAAATAAAAGGATTTGCAGCTTTATGCGTGTTGATCGGCTCGGTGCGTGTTTCTGGCTTGTGGTCCGTGAAGGTGGTGATGATGGGCAGCACGTCGGTGGTTCGGTTCCTGCTGGAGTCCGGTGCGGACCCGAACGTGGCGGACAGAAGCACGGGGACGACCCCGCTGCACGACGCGGCCAGAACTGGCTTCGTGGACACGGTGCGGCTCCTGGTGCAGTTCGGGGCCGATCCACAGGCCACAGACAACCACCACCACCGGCCCGTGGATTTGGCCAGAGAGCACGGCCGCGTGGAGGTCGTGGACTTTCTGCAGTCTCTGTGAAATTCTATTTATTTTCTGCTGTGACTGTAACAATAACTGCTTGCGTTATTTATTTATTTGCATGGTTTGGGGATTTTTTTTTAAACTTAAAAATCGGTAAAGTGATAACTTGGTTGCTCTTTATGATAATTTCGCTTTTCTTTTGTTTGCCAACAAATTAGGAACCCAGTTTGTTTTTGATATTTGCAGTTTTATTATTATTATCATTCCTGTTGAAATACAAAATAGTAAAAAAAAAAAAAATCTATGAGAACATAAAGTAGTCAAATGACTTTAAAATACAAGCACTTTAAAACTATAAGAATTCTGTACTTTTGGGAAAAAAATAATGGGTATTCTTCCACATACTCTGAATTTTTTTTTTCTGGAATAAATATTTTGTGTTTGTCAGGGTTACATTTTACAATATTTTTAAAAGTAAGAATCAGCTGTATGTACATTTGAAAGCTAAATAATATGGCTGTTTTCCCCACATGCTGTCTAAATAATGATTCTTTGGAATAAACTGCATAATCGTCACTTTAATCTGTCTTTGAATTGAGCTCAGCTTTCATCTTTGTCAGTCACATTTTACTGTTTAGTCAGGGAAGCGTTTAATTCTGTAATTACTTAAAATAACTCATTTTATGCCCTGAGAAAACTCAGAACCCGATAGACCACAATATGTTTTTAAACACTACATACATTAATATACACACACACAATACTACAAATTGTGCTATGGTGACAAAGTGGTATTTTCAATGATGCAAAACTTTGTTTTGCATTAAGGATTATTTAAGCAGAGAAGTAAGAAACCATGCTTTGTCGGGGTAATTTTACTATTAAATTAGGGAACAGTGTTTAATTTGGTAAATGCTTCAAACAAGTTTCTCAGGTTTTTGTACAAGAGGAGGCCAGAGGGTGACAATTTTTAGTTTTTTTTTTTTTCCTTTAAAGAGCTTAGATTTTTTCTTGCACAGAAAAACATGCATCTATACATTTTTATTTATGAAAACCAGTTTTATATCTTGACAGTCCAGTAGAAAAATTAATTTGAAATTAATTCATTGATTTATGCTGATACTTCATAAATTTGCACTCACACAGTGGAGCACAACAGATAACTTTTAATTTAGACTCAAACAGTAACTTAGTGCGTCTTAAAGCACAAACATGACTCATAACCTGTAAGCATCATTACTGTCAAAAGTAGCATTTTACAACAACAACAACAACAAAAAAAGCTCACCAATTAACATGCTTAAAAATTACCCATTTTTTAAGGATTTCGTGCAGATAATTGTTTTCTGTTTGGAAAAACATTGCAAATTAGCTTTGTTAGAGTTTGATATGTGACCACAACAATATTCTAAATAGGAATGATTTGCATCAATATGTTTTAGAGATAATAAAGGCTGTTCTGTGTATCATGTAAAGCTGCACACATTTGGTAATAACTCAAAATGTCATAAATTTTCACTTAATTACAAAATATGACACATTATAACAATGCTAAAACACCCTCAACCGTATGCGCATTGGGTTCTTTATAATTTGCAGTTTAATTAAGATCCTATTGTCTTACATACAATTTGTACATGTTCAAATAAAATCATCATTTGTTCATGTTCTGCAAATCAAGGAATATTTGTAGCTCACCCTCTGTGCATTTGCAGGTATTCATGAGAAATGTTTGAGTTAGCAGAGGTTAGCATGCATGCTAATGTCTGCAAAATGTCTTGTAAATGACTGCAGAGATCTTATCAGGTTGCAAAAACAAAGTCTTCAGTTTTAGAAGTGTTTATTTCTCACTCGCTTTTACGTAATATATGACACAGAGGATATACTTGCACACAAACAAAACGGAGTATTGCAGCTAGCTACCAGCCTATGACATCACCGTGCTAATGTCCACAAAATGTCTCGTAAATACGTTCAGAGGTGTTGTTTGGTTCCAAAAACAGCATTTTGAGTTTTAGAAGTGTTTATTTCTCGCTAGCTTTTACATAATATATGAGAAACATGCATACAAACACACAAACCAAACCAGTTTTGGAAACACCAGCCACTGAGATTGTGGGGCAACTCTACTCTGGCTCTCACCCCAACTCAAAAACAAAAATTAACAGATTGAAAGAGAATGTGACATTTTAACCTCTTAAAACAGGTTAAGGTTAGCCATCTTTGAACTTGTCCAGGGTCTGTGTCCCAAGAATGTTTGTTCCCTGTAAATTTGAAGACTCTGGCAGTAATAGAACTGGACTTATGCTGAGCGCAGGCAGGCAGGCGCAAAGCCTTCACAATACCTGATGGCCATATTTGATGGCCTCGGGTAAAAATGAGTATTATTATATAATAAACAGCGTGACTATGTAATAATTGAGGAATGCATTAGAACAGGAGGAACGAATCAACCTCATAATTTTAATACAATTACTTATGCATCCCTAGTGAGTATGCTATATATGAACTTTTGTCCCACTTTGTTGCTCATTAGTCATTGTGTGGTTTGGAGCAGGTCATTTTCCCACTACATCGCCTATGCATTAATTTGTTATTCTGTTATCCTGTATGATGAAGCTATCAATTTTTATTGGTTATTACTTAATGCACAGACAACCACCACCACCGGCCCGTGGATTTGGCCAGAGAGCACGGCCGCGTGGAGGTTGTGGACTTTCTGCAGTCTCTGTGAAATTCTATTTATTTTGTGCTGTGACTGTAACAATAACTGTTTGCGTTTTTATTTATTTGCATGGTTTGGGGATTTTTTTAATTTTATTTTTTATTTTAACTTAAAAATCGGTAAAGTGATAACTTGGTTGCTCTTTATGATGATTAATTTCACGTTTCTTTTGTTTGCCAACAAATTAGGAACCCTGTTTGTTTGATATTTGTAGTTTTATTATTATTATTATTATTATCATTCCTGTTGAAATACAAAATAGTAAAAAAAAAAAAAAAAATCTGAGAATATAACAAAGTAGTCAAATGACTTTAAAATACAAGCACTTTAAAACTATAAGAATTGTGTACTTTTGGAAAAAAAATAATGGGTATTTTTCCACATACTCTGAATTTTTTTTCTGGAATAAATATTTTGTGTTTGTTAGGGTTACATTTTACAATATTTTTAAAAGTAAGAATCAGATGTATGTACATTTAAAAGCTAAATAATGACTATTTTCCCCACATGCTGTCTAAATAATGATTCTTTGGAATAAACTGCGTAATCGTCACTTTAATCTGTCTTTGAATTAAGCTCAGCTTTCATCTTTGTCAGTGACGTTTTACTGTTTAGTCAGGCAAGTGTTTAATTCTGTAATTACTTAAAATAACTAATTTTATGCCCTGAGAAAACTCAGAACCAGATAGACCGCAATATAATGTTTTTAAACACTACATACATTAATATACACACGCAATACTACAAATTGTGCTATGGTGACAAAGTGGTATTTTCAATGATGTAAAACTGTTTTGCATTAAGGATTATTTAAGCAGAGAAGTACAAACCATGCTTTGTCAGGGTAATTTTACTGTTAAATTAGGGAACAATGTTTAATTTGGTAAATACTTCAAACAAGTTTCTCAGGTTTTTGTACAAGAGAAGGCCAGAGGGTGACAATTTTTTTTTCCTTTAAAGAGCTGAGGATTGTTCTTGCACAGAATAACATTTTTGTAGATCACCCTCTGTGCATTTGCAGGTATTAATGAGAAATTTGAGTTAGCAGAAGTTAGCATGCATGCTAATGTCTGCAAAATGTCTTGTAAATGACTGCAGAGATCTTATCAGGTTACAAAAACAGAGTCTTCAGTTTTAGAAGTGTTTATTTCTCACTCGCTTTTACGTAATATATGACACAGAGGATATACTTGCACACAAACAAAACAGAGTATTGCAGCTAGCTACCAGCCTATGACGTCACCATGCTAATGTCCGCAAAATGTCTCATAAATAAATTCAGAGGTGTTGTTGGGTTCCAAAAACAGCATTTTGAGTTTTAGAAGTGTTTATTTCTTGCTAGCTTTTACATATGAGAAACATGCATACAAACACACAAACCAAACCAGTTTTGGAAACACCAGCCACTGAGATCGTGGCACAGCTCTACTCTGGCTCTCACAGCCACAACTCACAAACAAAAATTACCAGAGAATGTGACTTTTTAACGTCAAGGTTAGCCATCTTTGAACTTGTCCAGGGTCTGTGTCCCAAGAATGTTTGTTCCCTGTAAATTTGAAGACTCTGGCAGTAATAGAACTGGACTTATGCTGAGCGCAGGCAGGCAGGCGCAAAGCCTTCACAATACCTGATGGCCATATTTGATGGCCTCGGGTAAAAATGAGTATTATTATACAATAAACAGCGTGACTATGTAATAATTGAGGAATGCATTAGAACAGGAGGAACGAATCAACCTCATAATTTTAATACAATTACTTATGCATCCCTAGTGAGTATGCTATATATGAACTTTTGTCCCAGTTTGTTGCACATTAGTCATTGTGTGGTTTGGAGCAGGTCGTTTTCCCACTACATCACCTATGCATTAATTTGTTATTCTGTTATCCTGTATGATGAAGCTATCCATTTTTATTGGTTATTACTTAATGCACAGTTTTCATCAGGAAAAAAGTGCCACTCCCGCATTTTTTTAATCATCACTGAAATATACGTATAATTTGTTATAAGAAGCTTGGAAACGTATTACACATTATCTTCAGGCTGTTTATTACAAAATGTGCAAGATTACAACATAATGAAATGAAAATTCATGACATTTTGTTGATTAAAAAAAATAATCACATAACGCTTTGTTACAAGCTGCTTTACGAAATCTGCAAGCACAAAGAAATAAGACCTTTTTGGTAAAGTGTAATAAGAGGGTGGATAAAGTTCCCCAACTGCAGTAAGAAAAGGACACAAACTATTTTGACATGTGGGTTATGACAAAGTATGGATAGTAATTAAGCTGTTTTTCCAAGAAGTAATCATCCTGCACCATCCTCTGATAGACAATTCTCTAAGTCCACCTTTGGCTACCAAGAGGTGGTGGGGGTGGGTACATGAGCAATTTCAAAACCAATTGCAAAAAAACAAATGCTGAAACAAAAGTTCCATATGCATGTATCAACATTTATTTTGCTTATGTCACATGTAACTATTATTTGTATGCAAGTGTTAAAACTGCATGCACTGAATGATGTAAAGCATTTTACTGCTGTGCAAACTATAAAAGCGTCATGGCAAAACAACAGCAAAGTGTAACTTTGCTCAGCCTTTATTACTAGATCCTGAATACAGCCAAGATGAGAACAATGGTTTACAGGCCAAAATAAAATCTTTACAAAGAAAAGAATAAAAAGTGTAAATCGATATGAAATTTAGGCCAACCTTAAGACACCTTGACACTTGGACGCATTTAACCCCCACACTGCTGCGCAATTCGTCATGTCAATGCTACCTGCTTTGTGCCACTGGAAACTGCGTTATATAAAATAAATCTTTCATGGTGGATTAATCATTTGCTCTCAGAACGTGGCTGATGAAACCACCTCTAATTGCTCCGGAATCACGGAGGAATTTTCTACAGCTGCAGCTTTTCTCATGCGCTTCATGACATGGAGAACGCATTTGGAATTGTCTCAAAGGTAGTTATTTGTAATATTTATATTGTAATGGCTTGGAAAAACAGTTGCATTTTCATTCCTTCCTATGAGTATCTGTAAAATTACGTTTATGACAGATGTAACATCTCGTCATAATCATTCAGATGAGATGTGCTGTGATGCGCTGATGCAATGACTCGCAGTGACAGTGTTTTTGAATCATTTGCGTAATGTTCATGTGTAGTTTACAAAATTAATGCATGCCAGAGATTTTGAACATTTCAAAATTTCATTTTACAACGAGTTTACCATCTAGCATGGCAGATTGCGTGCCAGTGCATGGATCAAATTCGTGCACGTGTCAAGGTATAGTTGTATGCAAGTTTGGGCACCCCTGATAATTTTCATGATTTTCCTTTATAAATCATTGGTTGTGTGGATCAGAAATTTCAGTTAAATATCTCATATAGTAGACGAACACACTGATATATGAGAAGTGTAATGAAATTTCTAGTGTTTACAGAAAGTGTGCAATAATTAAACAAAATTAGGCAGGTACATAGATTTGGGCACCGTTGTCATTTTATTGATTTGAATACATTTAGCACTAATTATTGGAACACACAATTGGTTTGGTAAGCTCACTGACCCTTGACCTCTTTACAAATGTGAATCCAATCATGAGAAAGGGTATTTAAGGTGGCCATTTGCAAATGGTTCCCCTCTTTGCATCCCTTCTAGGGGCAACATGGGAGCCTCTAAACAACTCTCAAATGACCTGAAAAGAAAGACTGTTCAACATCATGGTTTAGGGGAAGGATACAAAAAGCTATCTCAGAGATTTCAGCTGTCAGTTTCCACTGTGAGGAACATAGTGAGGAAATGGAGACCACAGGCACAGTACTAGTTAAGGCCCAAAGTGGCAGACCAAGAAAAATCTCAGATAAGCTGAAGCAAAGGATAGTGAGAACAGTCATAGTCAACCCATAGACCTGCTCCAAAGACCTACAACATGATCTTGCTGCAGATAGTGTCTCTGTGCATTGTTCAACTATACAGTGCACTTTGCACAAGGAGGTGCTGTAATGCAGAGTAAGCCTTTTCTGTGTACACACCACAAAGAGTCGCTTGAGGTATGCTAAAGCACATTTGAACAAGCCAGCTTCATTTTGGAATAAGGTGCTGTGGACTGATGAAACTAAAATTGAGTTATTTGGACATAACAAGGGGCGGCGTGCATGGCTGAAAAAGAACACAACATTCCAAGAAAAACACTTGCTACCTACAGTAAAATTTGGAGGTGGTTCCATCATGTTGTGCGGCTGTGTGGCCAGGGCAGGTACTGGGAATCTTGATAAAGTTGAGGGTCACATGGATTCCAGTCAATATCAGCAGATTCTTGAGAACAATGTTCATGAATCAGTGACAAAGTTGAAGTTGCGCCGGAGCTGGATCCTTCAATAAGACGACCCTAAACACTGCTCAAAATCTACTAAGGCATTCATGCAGAGGAACAAGTACAATGTTCTGGAATGGCCATCTCAGTCCCCAGACCTGAATATTATTGAACATCTGTGGTGTGATTTTAAGTGGGCTGTCCATGCTCGGAAACCAACAAACCTGAGATGTTTTGTAAAGAAGAATGATCCAAAACACCTTCAACCAGAATTTAGACTCTCATTAGAAGCTACAGGAAGTGTTTAGAGGGCGTTTCTGCAAAAGTAGGATCTACTAAACATTGATGTATTTTTTCTGTTGGGGTGCCCAAATTTATGCACCTGCCTAATTTTGTTTAAAGAATTATTGCACACTTTCTGTAAATCCTATGAACTTCATTTCACTTCTCAAATATCACTGTGTTTGTCTGCTATATGATATATTTAACTGAAATTTCTGATCCAGACAACCAATGATTTATAAAGGAAAATCATGAAAATTATCAGGGATGCCCAAACTTTTGCAATACAACTGTACCATTAGGAAGGTTTCAAGTAATCTGACCTTAGAAAACATCTTGAACTTCTTTTCCACTGTATTGTGAGACAAGCTAAACCAGTAAAAACTGCAGCTGAGAACGCAGCAGACTTGCTGTGTGTCGGGCACTTTCTTGTAATTGTGTCCAGTTGCCACTGCGGGACAGGTAGTGAACGGGAGCTGTACCCATGTGCACTTCTGCTTCCGCTTCACACTTAGTGCTTTGGTAACATGACTGAAGACTGAGCCATGGACTGTAAGAGAAGCAATAATAAGGGGTCAAGTGAAGTTCAAATATAAAGAATTAACATAATGAATGTTTAAAAACCTTGTCCTTAAAATACTGAACTGCATTAAAACTGCATTCATTAGTGAGGGGGAGAAAAAAAAAATCTAAAAAAGTTTAAGAAATGACATGCCACAAACCTGTAATGTTTCATCATCGATACGAAATACTGTGTAAAAAATCTCTTCTATGATTTTTAAAAGCTTGAGCAGGGATGCTACAAAAATAACGGCCAAGATGGCCAGATAAATGATCTGAACAGTCACCTCACCGTTTTGTTAGCATTGAATTGAAACAGCCAGGTTTTACTTCGTTTATCTAACCATTATTTGGATTTCAGGCCCTGGCTTGTAGCCTAGAGGGAAACTACTTCTGATTCTGTCATTGAACAGTTTTGGTAGCAAACAACTGTACAAACACCTTTTTTCTGGTTTGACTGCTTCAGTGCTTACACAAGGTATCACATGATCAACAATGCTGTGTGAAATCTATCGCCGTCATGTCATAAAGATAATTGCCTTCATAAACGGGCGATGACGTAGACCCCTGTCCTCCGCATGCTTACATTATGGGTTGGAAGCCAAGTGTAAGAAGTGACCGGAAAGATTATAAACAAGATTTCAGTTCATTCAAGAAGACGTCCTCTTTAACAACATCTTCAGTAATGTGCTGAGTGGAGGTTAATCATGGCAATCTTGAAAACTTACTTTCAAGGTCTTTATTGTCTGAGCCCAGTCCATCTGACTAATCTGGGGGATTGCCGTAAGAAGAAGACTGCTGGCTTTGTTCGCGTTTTCTTTCATCGTCTTCATTACATTGTCAACACACACCTGGGAGAAGCAAAGGAAAACAGCTGCTGAACGTTCATCAGTCTGCAAACAAAAAAATGTGAATTCCTCAAAACTGAATTACGACTGTTACAGGATGGCCAACCTTCTTAATAGGTCTCATTAAAATTTTGGCCAATGAGTTCTGGGACACTCTAGGCACTAAAAATGTGAGTCTCAAAGCCTGGGCCTGAGTCCAAACACCTTGAGGCAGCTATGCCTACTCGCATGCGTGTCGACTTCAGTGCACAGAGCTGATAATTTCAAGAGCTACTCAAATGTGCAAAGACAGGTGGTGTGGCAAATTGTGTCATGAAAGCAAAGTGTGTATATTAGTTTTACACAATGCTGTAGGGGCGTAGGTCTTTTGAAATGAAATGGGTGTTGGAGCTAGGTATTCTTTTTGCACGTTCAAAAATAGCTGGAAATTTGTTAAAGTGATGCAGAATAAAAAATAATTCAAGAGCTCTAATTTTTTCATCTATTTTAAGATCCACAACTTGAGCCAATTTTATCTAAAGTTAAATATGATGCAAATTTAATTATTTTGTGTTACAGATCATGTCATTTGGTGTTATACATAGATCGTGAATAATGTTTAGAATGTTAAAAAACAATATATTGTCAATTTTAAGTTTGATTTTTGCACAAATTATGGCACATCATAAAGCATCACTCTATAGAGAGTTAAAAACAATTGTAGGCAGCATCGCTTCCATTTATTTTTCCAAATTTTCCGAATGGAGTGATGCTGGCTGGTTCGCTGTTGTAAGCTGTGAACTCTAAGTGCTCCTTACACAGTCTACACTCACACACAGAGCAGGCTAACCCCACCTGTAGAAAAAAGGGGACAGGGACAGAAGGAGCGACTCAATGACGGCAGTGAGGAGAACGTGCAGGAGATCCCTGTGCATTCTCAAATGCGAATTCCAGGGACATGGTATATTTATATACTACATCAAGCCTTGTCACGCAAGTGTGAGCCATATTTATGTACAGTGAGGAAAATAAGTATTTGAACACCCTGCGGTTTTGCAAGTTCTCCCACTTAGAAATCATGGAGGGGTCTGAAATTTTCATCTTAGGTGCATGTTCACTGTGAGAGACATAATCTTAAAAAAAAAAAAAAAATCCAGAAATCACAATGTATGGTTTTTTAATAATTTATTTGTATGTTACTGCTGCAAATAAGTATTTGAACACCTACCAACCAGCAAGAATTCTGGCTCACACAGACCTGTTAATTTTTCTTTAAGAAGCCCTCTTATTCTGCACTCTTTACCTGTATTAATTGCACCTGTTTGAACTTGTTACCTGTATAAAAGACACCTGTTCACACACTCAATCAATCATACTCCAACCTGTCCACCATAGCCAAGACCAAAGAGCTGTCTAAGGACACCAGGGACAAAAGTGTAGACCTGCACAAGGCTGGGATGGACTACAGGACAACAGGCAAGCAGCTTGGTAGAAGACAACAACTGTTATGATTATTTATTAGAAAGTGGAAGAAACACAAGATGACTGTCAATCTCCCTTGGTCTGGGATTCCATGCAAGATCTCACGTTGTGGGGTAAGGATGATTCTGAGAAAGCTGAGAACTACACAGGAGGACCTGGTCAATGACCTGAAGAGAGCTGGGACCACAGTCACAAAGATTACATTAGTAACACATGATGCTGTCATGGTTTAAAATCCTGCAGGGCAGCAAGGTCCCCCTGCTTAAGCCAGCACATGTCCAGGCCCGTTTGAAGTTCACCAGTGACCATCTGGATGATCCAAAGGAGGCATGGAAGAAGGTCATGTGGTCAGATGAGACCAGAATAGAACTTTTTGGAATCAACTCCACTTACCATGTTTAGAGGATGAGAACAACCCCAAGAAAACCATCCCAACCATGAAGCATGGGGGTGGAAACATCATACTCTGGGGGTGCTCTTCTTCAAAGGGGACAGGACGACTGCACCGTATTGAAAGGAGGATGGATGGGTCATGTATTGCGAGATTTTGGCAAACAACCTCCTTCCCTCAGTAAGAGCATTGAAGATGGGTCATGGCTGGGTCTTCCAGCATGACAATGACCCCAAACACACAGCCAGGGCAACTAAGGAGAGGCTCCATAAGAAGCATTTCAAGGTCCTGGAGTGGCCTGGCCAGTCTCCAGACCTGAACTCAATAGAAAATCTTTGGAGGGAGCTGAAACTCCAAACCTGAAAGATTTGGAGAAGATCTGTATGGAGGAGTGGACCAGAATCACTGCTGCAGTGTGTGCAAACCTGGTGAAAAACTACAGGAAACGTTTGACCTCTGTAATTGCAAACAAAAGCTACTGTACTAAATATTAACATTGATTTTCACAGATGTTCAAATACTTATTTGCAGCAGTAACATACAAATAAATTATTTTTAAAAAAATCATACATTGTGATTTCCGGATTTTTTTTTTTTAGATTATGTCTCTCACAGTGAACATACACCTAAGATGAAAATTTCAGACTCCTCCATGATTTCTAAGTGGGAGAACTTGCAAAACCGCAGGGTGTTCAAAGACTTATTTTCCTATATATATATATATATATATATACATATATATATATATACATATATATACATATACACACAAACACACAAACACACACACACGAGGTCTGTTAGAAAAGTATCGGACCTTTTTATTTTTTCAATAACCTTATGGATTTGAATCACGTGTGATTGCATCAGCCAAGCTTGAACCTTCGTGCGCATACGTGAGTTTTTTCACGCCTGTCGGTTGCGTCATTCGCCTGTGAGCACGCTTTGTGGGAGGAGTGGTCCAGCCCCCTCGGCGGATTTTCATTGTCAGGAAAATGGCCGAGCGACTGCCGCTTTGCTGCATCAAAATTTTTTCAGAAACTGTGAGAGACAGCCAGGTGGAAACCATTCGGAAACTTCAGATGTCTTTCGGTGAAGATCTTATGGGCATCACACAGATTAAGGAGCATTACAACCGGATTAAGGACGGCCCACAGCAGCTGAGGGCGTGCTGCGCTTCGAGCGGCCATCGACAGGCTGAAACGACCAGATCATTTCCAAAGTGAAGGCTGTGTTGATCCGGGACGTCGTCTGACTACCAGATAAATGGCAAGAGAGGTGGACATAGCACTTTTTTGGCACATTACACTGTTACAGGAGATTTTGTAATGAAAGACGTGCGGCGGAATTCGCGCGTCAGGGCGGCGCCGCTAATGGCGCAGAACAAAAAGCACCTCCGTGTTGGAAGTCTCACGGGACATGCCCAGCTCTTCCACCATTCGGAAGATTCAGATGGCTTTGGGTGGCTTTTCAGTCGAGTGAGTATCCGAAAAATTGTCGAAGAGCTGAGCATGTCACAACATGTCCTGTGAGACCAACACGGAGGTGCTTTCGTTCCACGCCATTAGCGGCTCCGTGGCGAATTCCTCTGCTCCTGTTTTCATGACAAAATCTCCTTTAACAGTGGAATGTGCTGGGAAAGTGCTATGTCCACCTTTTCTGCCATTTCTCTGGTAGTCAGACGACATCCCAGATCAACACAGCCTTCAGTTTGGAAATGATCTGGTCGTTTCAGCCTGTCGATCGTCGCTCGAAGCGCCCTCCGCCATTGTGCGCAGTCTTTAAACCGGCTGTACCACTCCTTAATCTGTGTGATGCCCATAAAATCATCCCTGAAAGCCATCTGAATTTTCCAAATGGTGTCCACCTGGCTGTCTCTCACAGTTTCTGGAAAAATTTGATGCAGCGCTGCTCCAGCCGTTCAGACATTTTCCTTACAATGAAAAGCCGACGAGGGGGGAGGACCAGCGCTCACTCAAAGCCTGCCCACGGACGAATGACGTGACCGACAGGCGTGAAAAAACTCACGCATGCGCACGAAGGTTCAAGCTTGGCTGATGCAATCACACGTGATTCAAATCCATAAGGTTATTGCAAAAAATAAAAAGGTCCGATACTTTTCTAACAGACCTCGTATATATACACACACACACACACACACAGACACACACAGACACACACAGACACACACACACACAGTAGTGTTCAGAATAATAGTAGTGCTATGTGACTAAAAAGATTACTAGAAAGAAAAGAAAGACTACTTTCTTTTACTAACAGCCCAATTTCATAGCCTTAAGAGTGTGCATATCATGAATGCTTGGTCTTGTTGGATTTGTGAGAATCTACTGGTACCTTGTTTCCCATGTAACAATAAGAAATATACTCAAAACCTGCATTAATCTTTTTAGTCACATAGCACTACTATTATTCTGAACACTACTGTATGTATGTGTACATACATATATACACATATATATGCATACTATGACCCGGTACACTGTGATCACTAGCTGTCCCAGATGAAACATTAGCATCGTGAAAGACGTGGCAGTATCTTTGGTTGTGGCTCTGTAATGATGATCTCATGCTTAACTGTGTGACAGGTTAAAGGTTGCCTGTTGTCACACTCTTGCAACCAGACAGCCTGAAAAAAAAAATAAAAAAATATTACAAATTCTATGACCTACGTTTCAAAATGCAGCTGCAAGTGCACGGATCAAAGTTGTGCAAGTGTCAGGGTACCTTAACAATGATCTTCTAAAATTGCTGAGCTTTCACAATGAACACCAGGCTTAAGAGGTTGAAGACCATTATTTGTTAGCTGCAGCCTTTTGCACCCTTTTACAAGATTCTTATAACAACTCATTATTTACAGAGTAACGAGGCAGCGTGCCTTCATCAATTTCACCACCCATGACAATGAGAAGCATTGTATCATATGACTGGCACTACTTTTACATAAAAAGAAGGAAAAAAAGGGATAAAATGGGCAAACGTGTTTATCTGCTGCAGTCACACTGCTCCTGAGGTCTTAACCTCCTAAAACATGCATGTGGATCTGCATGAAATGTATACAATATCAAACAACTCTTAAGAAGCAGGAACTACGACGTACAGTAAGTTACAACATCATTTCCGCCCTGTGTTTGCCTCCTGTAACCTCTATTATCATTTCAGTCTGAGGGAATGGGTGCATATTGTGCTGTCTGACAGGATAGACTGAAGCTGATGACTCAGTCTGACTCAACCTCCTCTGGCAGGGTTCCCACCGGAGGCCGACAGGCGAGCTGGCTGGGTAGGTGATGGGGGGGGGGTGTAGCATGAAGCTGAGTTAGAGTAGAGAGCAGGAGGCGGACAGCGGAAGGATGTGGTGAATGTTCTGCAACAGGAGGGGGAAGAGGTCAGCTGCAGGAACTCGGAAGTAGAGTTGTGATTTTGGCTGGATCAGTGTCAGACACCACAAGTACCACCCACACAGCATATCAGCTGCACCATCCAGAGACAGTGACAAACAAGGTCAATCGGATACAAACCTCCGGCAAAATTATTTAAGGGCAACCCATTATATTAATACAATGGAAAAATGTCAGGCCAATAAAATGTCTACCCCATCTGAATATTTCCACTTTACAACCAACAATTTTAAACCCAATCTGAATTATTTGGAGAACACAAATGTCTGCATCAAAATATTGCAGAACCGTGTTTTAACAACAGAGGAAGACAACATATTTAGGACAGGCTATACCAAATATTAAATAAAACCATTCACAACTGATTATGCCATAGTCAGTGCTCTGTCAGGAGCATCCGTGATAAAATAATAATAAATAAAAAATAAAATAAAGCCTTACCTCGCAGTAGGTACAAATTGGGAGGTGATGGTCTAGTGGTTAAAGGGTTGGGCCTGAGACCAGAGGATCCTCAGTTCAAATCCCATCCTGACCAGAAAACCACTAAGGCCCTTGGGCAAGGTCCTTAATCCCCTAGTTGCTCCCGGTGTGAATGTGAGGCATTATTTGTAAAGTGCTTTGAGCATCTGATGCAGATGGAAAAGCACTATATAAATGCAGTCCATTTACCATTTAGGTGTTCCATCTTAAATATGTGAATAGTTATAAATATCAGTTGCCTGTACTCAAATGGATGTTTGTATTTTTTACATTACCTAAACAGAATTTGTAAATGTTTGGAAAAATAAATAAAATACTCGTGCTCATCTGTGGTTCTATACGTGTTTTGTTCTTAAAATAAGGGGTGGTCAGGCACAGTGCTGGTGCATTGCTATTGTGGGGCAGGAAAAGGTGACTGCACCAAAGAACAACAAAAATCTGGTTGACAGTTCATTGCATTTGGTTTGCTCCTCATCACACAAACAAAACTGAACTGAAAACAAAAATCAAACATGACACAAAAGTAAAAGTCAACTGGTAGGGGGGATATGGTCCCATTATTTAGGGAGGAGCGTCAAGTTCGCGCCAATTTTTGGCCAATTGTGCTGAACTACTGAATGAACCTTTTATGTTTTCAATGTTTTTTTAATCAGTTAACCACATACAGCAACACATCCAGGTACAGGTACTATCAAAATAAATATAAAAATAGTTAAGGCATCACATTTACAATTTATGATGATTTATTTAATGAATTTAAAGCCTGATTCATGCTTCTGCAGCTCTGTATTTTCATGTCATCATGCAGACGTGTGACAGTTTTAACGTTCTCCATCGCTGGATTATGCTTTTATTATGGACTAATTTGACCCTCAACAAGCATTTCTTTCTACAATCATCACCTCCAAATCAAAGGTAAGCTGTACAATTTCCTCTTTTTCCGAGTCCGTGTTTTTCTGCCAAGCATGTGATCTCGAAATGTAATCAGCGTGCACACTGCAAAAATTATTAAAATATGATGCGAGACAAAGGACTGAAAGCAGAAAAATGTCAAATCTTAGCCTTTTGTGGTGTCTGATTTAACAGGTGCATGTCAGGCAGAGGGTCTGAGTCTAAGCACGGTGTGAAAAAGTAAAAGGACTTTTTTTTTTTTTTTTTAAGGGAAATGCATTGAGATCGGACGGGACATCTTATCTGATGTGACTGAAAAATCTGTTATACGAGGTCTGTTAGAAAAGTATCGGACCTTTTTATTTTTTTCAAAAACCATATGGATTTGAATCACGTGTGATTGCATCAGCCAAGCTTGAACCTTCGTGCGCATGCGTGAGTTTTTTCACGCCTGTCGGTTGCGTCATTCGCCTGTGAGCAGGCTTTGTGTGAGCAGTGGTCCACCCCTCTCGTCGGATTTTTATTGCGAATAAATGTCTGAACGATTTGGAGCTTTGCTGCATCAATTTTTTTCCAGAAACTGTGAGAGACCTCCAGGTGGACACCGTTCGGAAAATTAATATGGCTTTCAGGGACGATTTTATGGGGATTATACAGATTAAGGAGTGTTATTGCCGCTTTAAGGACGGCCCACAACTGCTGAGAGCGCGGCGCCAATCGACATGCTCAGACCCCGCTGAAACAACCAGATCATTTCCAACGTGAAGGCTTTGTTGATCCGGGATCTCGTCTGGCTTTCACAAAAAGGCAGGAGACATGGACATCAGCACTTTTTCGGCACATTCCACTGTTACAGGAGTTTTTTTCATGGAAAGAAAAGCGGAGGGAAGTGCCACGGAGCCGTTCATTAAGCGGGACAAAACCACCTCGGTGTTGGTCTCACAGGACGGCTTTCAGGTGGACTTCAGATGGATTCCGGTTGCTTTTCAGTCATGTGATTATCCGATTGTGATTGTGCATGAGCTGGACATGCCCCAACATGTCCTGGAAGGCTTCATCACGTTTCCATGACAAAAACTCCTGTAACAGTGGAATGTGCCGTTCATTTCTAAACTGGACGCTGTCTTGATCCGGTATGTCGTCTGACTAGCACAGGAATTGTGAAAAGACGTGGACATCAGCACTTTTTCAGCACATTAAGACAGACGTGCGGAGGAGTTACGCGCGTCGAGGTGGAGCCGCATGGCGCAAAGCAACGCCGCTTTTCTTTCCATGAAAAAAACTCCTGTAACAGTGGAATGTGCCGAAAAAGTGCTGATGTCCACGTCTCCTGCCTTTTTGTGAAAGTCAGACGAGGTCCCGGATCAACAAAGCCTTCACGTTGGAAATGATCTGGTTGTTTCAGTGGGGTCTGGGCCTGTCGATCGGCGCTGGGAGCACGCCGCGCTCTCCGCAGTTGTGGGCCGTCCTTAAAGCGGCAGTAACACTCCTTAATCTGTATAATCCCCATAAAATCGTCCCTGAAAGCCATATTAATTTTCCGAACGGTGTCCACCTGGAGGTCTCTTACAGTTTCTGGAAAAAAATTGATGCAGCAAAGCTCCAAATCATTCAGACATTTATTCGCAATAAAAATCCGACGAGAGGGGTGGACCAGTGCTCACACAAAGCCTGCTCACAGGCAAATGACGCAACCGACGGGCGTGAAAAAACTCACGCATGCGCACGAAGGTTCAAGCTTGGCTGATGCAATCACACGTGATTCAAATCCATATGGTTTTTGAAAAAAATAAAAAGGTCCGATACTTTTCTAACAGACCTCGTATATGGTGTTTGTTACATGGAAAATGATACAAAAAGACTGCAAAGGTTTTTTTGTCTGGTGACTGCGAATATCCGGTTTATATGATGACGGTTTAGGTTGAGTTTTACTGTACATGGGACTGAACACTAAATTTACCTCTCAAAACTTTGATGATGATGTTGGCTTCCATCCCACATGGCTAACTTTATTTTCCCAAATTTTTCTTCTGTTCGGATCTGATGGGAATCTGTACATCTTGAAGCCTTTGTTGTGTCTATTTATGCATCTAAATGCACAGCAACAGCATTTTCAGTTAATAAATAAATAAAATAGCTCAATTTTCATGCAGATAGATTAACAGTGAATGCTATTTTGGCCCCAATATGGCGCCACGATTCACGTGACTTTTTTTTTTTTTTTTACACTTGTCATGTCGCCACTCTGCATAAAGGGACTCTTGGGGGAATTGCTTGATGGGATACGGAAGAAAATTGGGTGGATGGGGGAGGTGCTGCAGAAATGAAGCAAATCAACCTTTTCACCTCAGTAAGCTTTATTGACATATTTAAAGTTCAGTTGCAGTTCCAGAATTATTCATGCATGTTTCTTTTTGACACACTGATCTTATAAAGGACAGATGAACAGACAGGGAAATTCCTGTCTGGAAAGGATGTACAACTCCTTTGCATCCTGTGCCTCACTTTGCGCTTAGATTATGCAGTGTAAATAGCAAGGTGGATGCATGCCAAACGCACTTTACTCCATGCGCTACAGGCAGTCAGTAAAGAATCCATTAACTGTCAATTGACATAGGAGGGCAGAGGCTATTAGATCACTCTTGTTTCTGTATGTAGGTAGGACATATCAAAAAGGGATGGATGATTGATTAAAATGTTGTGATTAGATCAGGGTGTACCCCTCCCATCACCCAACATGTTAACATAGACTCCATCACGCTGTGACCATGAAGATTATAACTGGGTAGAGATAATGGGATTGGTATTGAAGAATCACCTCTAAATGTTTGTTTTTGTAAGGAGATGTTTGAGGAGTACTGCAGAGAAGACTGTAGTGATTTTAAATAACACTGAAACCACGTTTAAGAGAGGAAGTCAAACTGTTCACGTGGCTCCACAGTGACGTGAGAAGAGCTGGAGTCAGATCAGCCACAGGACAAAGAAGACACAGAGAAACTAGCACATGCATTTATTGGTAGCACACTCGGCTAGTGTCAGGCTGTTTTCTGGTCAGCTCAAGAAAACTACTCAGTAAGTAAGTTACAGACCATTCGGCATGGAGCAGCACATGTACTAACACAAAGCAGAGGAACTGGCATCGCCCCAGTCTTAAAAGTCCCTTCATGAGGTGCCTGTTATTTTTGAACTGGATTTTAAAGATCCTTCAACTGGTTTCCGAGGCCATTCAAACATTTATTCACCCATTTTAGTTTTTTTAAGTTTTAAATAAATTTTCTTCCATTTTAACTTAGTTTAGTTTGTCATTTTTTTTTAATCCTACCATTTTTATTTTGTTTTACTATCTTGTCTTAATCATCGTCATCTTTCCACTCTGCTGTTCCTCATTGGTCTTGCTATTGCCATGTCTGAGCCCCCCCCCCCCCCCCACCGCCCCATTTCCTTTAGTTTTTGTATTGTGTACCATTGATAATTATCTTCGATTGCAACTTTGCACAATAGGCTCTTATCCGATTCATGCTGGATGAACTTTAATCTTTCAATTTCTAAGGTTGCTACATCTTAAGGAAAGATCGATTTAAGACTTTTTAACCCTCTGGGGCCGACGCCGTCGTATATGACGGCTAAGACCAAGCTTTACTAAATTATAAATAACTTTTTAATGATATGAGATAGAAACTTGCTTTTTTTTTTTTTGCTGAAAAGTTAACTCCGCGGACTTTCGAGCCAGCCATCGGCCATCTTTGTACTCCTCATAGAAGCTGTGTAATGACGTGCACCAATGTGAATGTCAAATCGGAATTGGTTCACCGTCACATGGTTTTCCAAAATCCAATTGTAGAGTAGATTCACCTCAAGTGAAAAGCCAAAGATCGTTTTCAGGAGTGATATGTTACTAGTTGGCCGTTTGACTAGCTCCCTGGGTGCTCCAGTGAGTACATACTATTGGGCTCCAAATGCGCCCTGCGCCATTACGCACAGCGGTCACTGAAAGCAGACGGAGAGCCTCTGATGACAATCTCACGTGCTCAAACAAAGAGTGTGTAACTATCAGGATTGCTCCACTAGTTTGCATGTGAATGTTACTGGATAACTCTGTTGCCTTTACCATGAAGACAAAAAACACATAGACCATTTTGTATATAGTGTTCTAAATGTGCATTTGTGTTTATTGTTTGAACCTTTGTTGTAGTCTTTCACACAAGACCTCAAATTACCTTTATAAAGTGTCAAAACAGTTGTTTATTATAGTTTGCTGTGTGTTTTGAATAAATGTGTGTGGAAAATTATTTTTCGCTTTACTTTTTCCTTCCTTATTTTTGATTGTACCTGCAGGTATCCTGATTTTCATTTCTCAGGCAACAATGTGAACAATGACACTAGTGCATTGTCCATAAAAGTGAAAAGAAAAAAGTACGTTTAAGTGCAAATAATGAAATTTTTTTAATTTTTTAAGGTGAACATCCCAGTATGACTTAAACTGCAGGATGTAGTGTTTGTATGTACATGTGTTTTGTTTAAACAACAAAGCCATGAAGAATTTTCCAAAACATTTAGTGTCTTTTTGTAAACAGTTACTGTGCTGACACTATTGCGTGCTTATATGTTGTGCAGCCCATGAAAATTGACACTGCAGTGTTTCGCACTGGGTGAGAAAAAGAGTGACCACTATCCTCCAGTACAGTATCCAGTTCTCATAACACATCCATGATTTCATGGGAGTTTCTACCAACGCTTGAGCTCACTGTGAAAAGCAGCAAATAGATCAGGCAAAATTTGTTGTCAGCCACGGTCTGCAGACAGTACCGTAGTCACTGCCAACTTACCACTGCTCCTTTTAAGAAAAAATAAAAGAGATCAAAATAAACATAGTGACTGTTAGAACCATCTGCCTGACACTCACCGCCTCTTCATGCTCCTTCCAACAATCATAGTCTGTAGCCATGGCAATGCTGGCATAGCACAAGCCGGCCTCCTTTGCAAGGATCACCTCTGGCACCGTGGTCATGTTAATGACATCAGCACCCCACTGGCGGAACATCAGGCTCTCTGCTCGTGAGGAAAAGCGAGGACCCTCAATAGACAGCATCGTCCCTCTTATGTGGCACTTGATCCCCAAACTCTGTGCCACAGCCATCAAAACCTTCACCAGGTCAAACATAAGAGACGTTGGAACTACAAGCATCTACAAATAACCACACCCATAATAAAATTATTGAAAGAATAAAACAGTCTGATATTGTAAGTGCAAGAAAGGCTGAAGCAATGTTTCCCATATATTTACTTATTTGTGGCAGCCCGACACAATATCCATATTAACCACAAGAAAGTGACCCATTTTTTTCTCTTTTCCTGCATAAAATCCTTAACTTATCACAACATAATTCAAAATAATTAGGCTACAAGTACACCACAGCCAGAATTCAGAGCATTTTATATGATTACTTCAACTGCAGCACATCAGTTGGCCTCCAAACTGTGTGCAGCATCAACTGCTGCTGCTCCCAAATGACAAAGCAGTGCAGAGGTTAAGAGGTCACCCAGTCCATGGAAAACATTTATTAAAAGAAAAAAAAAAAAGTGTGGAAGATCCCCCACCCCAATCTCAATTTGGAAAGCAGTGATAACATTGTGGTGGTGATCTTGATGCAATTAAACTTTTTTCCCTTAGATTTATTTACTTAAATTAGTAAGAACCTGTTAACTAAAATTCCTGCCTCAAAAAAGGCCTACAATGTGTTTAAAAAAACAAACAAACTATGTTTTGTCTCTTCCTTTAACATTACAACATAGGTTTATCTTCATCCCATTTTTGTGAGTGACTAATTATTTCTGCATGTAAGCACTGTGTGTATTTGTCTTCATTTGTTTCTGTGTGTAATCTCTACTTCTCTCTTTGACAGTTTCTTGCAATTTTGACAATATAGTCTGAACATCAAAGAATCTGTCTGTTGCAACATCTGAAACATACACAATTGTGTGCATGAGTGGGTGCCTCCCATTAGCGGAAATAAGTAAGCATTACTAAATTCTTAATGTTTTTCAAAGACATGTACAGTAACAAGAAGCAAAAAACAGAGCACATATAAAGGTTTAAAAATATAGTGGGGGGGCATAGCAAAATTAATTTCTTAAAATTTTATTTTCAGGTATGGAGCCATCTTGGAGCTATCCTCCAGTGAGCTACAGGGGACAATAAAGAATTACACAGAGGTCAATATTTAAAAATGCTCCAATCATGTTGAAAACTATACCACATTATAAATAAAAGGATGAATAAATGGAATAGTTCTGACTCTGCTGAATGTTTGGTCTCCAAAGTAAAGGTCAAACAAGGTCGATGTCCATTGGATTCTATGATGTATGACTTATGTTTCACCGTAATATAACTAAGCATGACAAATGGTGCAAACTATTCCTTTTCAAAATGCTATTAACTCAACCAATAATCTGCATTTTTTTTTTTTTTACCAAAATTGGTGCAACTTTAACTTTTGACCCCTGTACAAAGTCACCATTTTTGCTGTTTTTACCCCATAACTCAGTGGAATTCAGTCATAGATAGTCCAAACTATACCTTTTTGGAATCGTTATGATCAGACAAATAATATGGTGTAGTTTTCAACATGATTGGAGCATTTTTAAAATTCTGAACCTGTGTAATTCTTTACTGACCCCTGTACCTCATTAGAGATCAGCTCCAGGATGGCTCCATATCTGAAAATAAACATGAGTTAATTTAGAATATCCATCCATCCATCCATTTTCTTCCGCTTTATCCGGAGTCGGGTCGCGGGGGCAGCAGCTCAAGCAAAGCCGCCCAGACCTCCCAATCCACACACACCTCCCCCAGCACCTCTGGGGGAACCCCAAGGTGTTCCCAAACCAGCCGAGAGATGTAGTCCCTCCAGCGTGAATATATGTGCCAAATTCCATGCTTTTATCACAAAATGAACTATTTTTAATGGAAATTTTACCAAACCTGCACCAACATTAGCAGAATCAAATCAATTTTATTTATATAGCGCCAAATCACAACAAACAGTTGCCCCAAGTTGCCCCACGTCTTCTGCCCCAAGGCGCAGAAGACGTCATTAGCAATGAAAATGTGAGATAATGGGGAAAAGTTGTAGTTTTGTAGAACAATTATGGAAAAACCCTGAAAACTGAACAGATTTCTGTGACAGAAGTGAAGTTTTTCAACTTCTTGTATGGGCGGGGGGGGGCCTCACCTCTCTAGTTCTGTTGCAGAACGGATCAGCCATGGGGATGTGACACACACCTGGAGGGCTGGTGGGCTGCCCATCATACAGTGTCTGAGCTCTCTTGGTTGTTCTGAAAAAGAAGAACCACGTTGGATAGCATTTAAAGGCAAATGGTAAATGGACTGCATTTATATAGCACTTTTCCATCTGCATCAATTGCTAAAAGCGCTTTACAATAATGCCTCACATTCACCCCGAAGTCAGGGTGCTGCCAAACAAGGTACTCACGACACACCAGGAGCAACTAGGGGATTAAGGACCTTCCCCAAGGGCCCTTAGCGATTTTCCGGTCAGGCTGGGATTTGAACTGAGGATCCTCTGGTCTCAGGCCCAACACTTAACCACTAGACCATCACCTCCCCGAAATTCCAACGAATTCCAGGTGCTGGGTTTAAATTAACCAAATTAACATGAAGTTAACATTAACAGAGATTATGATGCAAATTTTAAAGTTTTTAATAAGGTTCCAGAATGCTACTGTTCTGCAAATGGTCAGATTTTGTGAAGATTGAGTGAGTATTTTTTTTTTTTTTTTTATGCGTTTAATTGCACGTCAACCTGTAACATTTTTTAACATTTTTAATAATTTCATATAATTTGCTACACTTACTGTATGTGTGGAGTGACACGTACATCTCTGTACATGTCACTCCGCTCAGTCTCAAATTTCAGAGTGCTGCTGACACCACAGCAGTCCGTCTCGGTGACTCATCTTTGTCACAGCAATTGAAGCAGTCACGTGTGTTTAAGATTTTGTGGGTTTATAACCTCTGTAAAACACTGAGAAACTAAGTTTTTTCACTGAAAAGTCCCCCTCCTCTGTCTTCTGAAAACATATTTAAAAGAAAATTCACTGTTGGCATATTTTACAAAATGTGTGTTTCAAAAGTCAGCAATTTTTATATGCTTTTAATTAAAGATGTGCATAAAGGCTCACATCCCCCCCCCCCCCCCCCCATATACACACATACACACATACATACATACATACACATACATACATACATACATACATACACATATATATATATATATATATATATATATATATATATGAAATGACATATTGTGGCATTTTGATTTTTTGACATAGCACACAGTTCGAGGACAATGGGTCACATCATCGACGCGAGTTGTCCGTGTGTATCGCTGTCGTCACTTCCAGGGCATTACACTCAATCAACAATAGCGACATGAACAACAGACATTTTTATCCAAATACAGATGCCCTATACCAGAGCCAGGCCCTCTGCTGCAACAAATTCCTGAGGTCCAGTAGGAAAAACCAGACAAGTTAGATCCAGACAAACCTGCTTTGGCTAAAAAGGAAAGAAAATTATGTTTTCCGAATGATTGAGGGACTTAATTTATTCCAAAGCATTTTTCAGCAGTACAGGTAAAATGAGAAGAAATGCTGTAAACGTGTCCATACAAATCATAGAGAGATATGCTTTGCAAACTTAATATCCATTACTACATTGGATGATGTTGAAATTGAGGATGGCCCGATGGATGTTCCAACAATATCAAAGATTTCGTGCTACCTACAACACCCGTGGAATGTGTCAAACCTAAACGTACTTCTTGGCACCTTATATATGCTACTCTGGAACCACCCCTAAACCCAAACAGTTCAACCGTCAACTCCACTGAGGTCCTTAGTCTGGGTCTCATTAACATAAGATCATTATCCTCAAAATCATTGTTGATTAATTATCTAATTATTGTTCATCACTTAGATATGATTGGGTTATGTATAACCTGGCTTAAGCCTATAGCTGTCCTCCCCTTAAATGAGGCATGCCCACCAGCATATACATTTAGTCATGTCCCTCAAGATGCGAAGCAAGGCGGGGGTGTTGCTCTCATTTATAAATTCAGGTTTACCTTATTAGCTGTTGGGGGTCACAAATATAACTTGTTTGAGCATCTGATTCTCCACTCTGCTCAGGATATTATGCATTGCCAAGGTCAGAAGAAAAAAAAAAAAAAAAATCAGGCGTATTACTTTGTCACTGTATATAGGCCCCCTGGCCCATCCTCTGAATTCTTAGATGAATTTGGTGCGTTCATCTCTAACTTGTCAACTAGTGCAGATAGCATTCTGATCATTGGTGACTAACGTTCATATAAATAAGCCTTCTGATCCCCTCTGCAAAAATTTATGGAAATTGTGGATGCATTAGGATTTCGGCAATGCATTCGGGACTCGACGCACATTAGTGGAAATATCCTGGATTTGGTTCTCGCACGTGTTATTGCTGTCACGAATATTGACATCATGCCTCTTACATCAGTGGTCTCTGATCATTCACGTATTAAGTTTACAGTTTCGTTGCCGTGTTTAGTGGAACAACAACCTTATACGAGGTCTGTAAATAAAGTAACGGTCTTTTTTATTTTTTTAAAAAACTATATGGATTTCATTCATATGTTTTTACGTCAGACATGCTTGAACCCTCGTGCGCATGCGTGAGTTTTTCCACGCCTGTCGGTGACGTCATTCGCCTGTGAGCACGCCTTGGGAAGGAGTGGTCCCGCCCCCTCGTCAGATTTTCATTGTCTGGAAATGGCGGAATGAAAAGGACTTTTTTTCCATCAGAATTTTTTCAGAAGCTATTAGAAACTGGCACCTGGAAACCATTCGAAAAATTTATCTGGCTTTCGGTGAAAATTTTACAGGCTTCACAGAGAATAAGGACTGTTACTACAGCTTTAAGGACCCCTTTAAGGACACTCGGCTTGCCGCGCTCCGAGCTGCGACGACGAGGCAGAAGACGCCAGATCATTTCTAAGCTGATGGCTCTGTGGATACGAGACCGTCGTGTGCTCTTTCTCTGGTTATCACAAGAGCTGGACATCAGCCATTTTCCAGCAGATTTCACTTTTAACAAGAGATTTTGTCATGGAAAGCCGCGCGGAGGCCTCGCGCGTAAAGACCGATTCGCTTTGGAAGCGAGACAACGGAACACCTCCAAAATTAATGTTTTCTCGAAAAACTTATAAAAAGTTCCCTGATGCGGAAAGTTTAAAATATACAGACAGCCTTGAACTGCTTATGGTAGCAACACATACAGTTTATGATAGCAACATAATAGATTACATGGGGGCTTCCCTGAATTGCGTGAACGATGCACTGTAACGTCTGCTGGCTGGTCACTCTCTGGCTGCTAATCCTACATGGTGGAAAACGCTCTGATACCGCTGCGTTTCTGTGTCACTCTTATGATGTTTCTCATATATAATGTAAAAGTTAGCGAGAAATAAACACTTCTACACCCAAAAATGCCATTTCTGTAACCAGATAACACCACAAGAGTGACTTACAAGACATCTCACGGACGTCAGTGTGCCTCACATGAGGTCAACGTCCATGAGCTTTTCCTTTTAACACCATCCTGTAGATGGTGGAAGGAATTTCCCCCAGATAAATGTGTTCTCTTCATTACAATGAGCGGTAATTTTGTCACACGTTTCAAAAACAAATCAATATTATAATGCTTGGATTTCAGTAGAAACTAAATTTTGTTAGTTAAGTGAAATTTGGGTGACCCAACAGCCTTAAAATCTAAGATGAACGCAAAACTTGGCCAACGAACTGAGTTGCAGGACAAGTCTGGAGTCAAGCACTGATGCCACGTATCTCCTCAGCCATCACACGGCAGAACTACCTCGAGTCCTGGATGGCAATCACCCAAGCACACAATTGGTTCATCTCTACATCCACAAAAACAAAAACTTTGAATAGTCAGGAATCGTCCACCCTCATCTCTGACCTGCAGCAGCCAGAGGAGGAAGAAGAAATCATCATCCAGAATCGTCCGCACGGACGTTCACTCCCAAAAATGGTCAACTCAAAATGGACTTCTAGAGGTAGTCTAAATTTTGTTATAGTTGTGCTTAATTATTGTTTTCTTTATTTGTTTTGGTATTAAAGTAGTTATTTTACTTAGGATTGTATCCTTAGTTTTACATATTTTTCTCTGTTCTCTTTTGGAATGTGCCTCTGCTGGAATGTGCATGTTGAACTGGATTTAACCAGTTTTACCACTTAGGACAAAGAGATTCAGATTACATTATAAATCATACATGTCACGCTATTGCACGGGTCAGTGGCAGGGTTGGGACCTCCCTCGAATGCCCACGGGACCAATAAGGAAAGTAATTTGCGACATAAGGTCCGCCTTTGCCACGCCTAGGTTGTGCTTTATAAACGCCATTTGTGTCCATTGTTCGGGGTTCAGAAAGAGCGGATCTCGTCTGTGAGAGAAGTTCTTCAGAATCCAGGCCTGATTTTCACTGTGGCTTCGAATAAACTTAAAAGTTCGGAATAGTTCGAGTTTGTGCTTTGTGAGGGGCAGTGTTACAGAAAGAGCCAGGGAAAATAACAATTTTCAGTGTCCACAACTTGACCACGAGTAAAGCCGAATCGCGTAAAAGTAATCAGGTCCATTTTAAAGGCTGAGAAACAAACACATTTTACCCATATTATATATTTTCTTTTCTTTTTTAAGACCACATCTAAAGATAAACTTGTACACATTAATGTAACGTTAAAAAAAAGTGACTCATGAAAATGGATGGAAATATTGCCTTGGCGTGAAACAGATAATTGTGTTTTTAATCTGGACAGAGCAGCACAATCAGCACAATTAAAAACAACCAACCAAAAAATGGGGCCAAATATTGTTAAATACTTTTATAAATACTGTTTAGTGTTGTAAGCCTCAAGAAATGTGAAAAACCTTTGCTAGGCCTGTGTGACACAGTAAACTGCAGAGAAGATAAATGGCAAACGTAGCAAACGTGCAATTGTTTCAGAAGAACAAATAAGCAGAAGTAATGATATAACTACTGCAGCATTAATATAAGGACTCTTCCAAAAAAAAGCTGCCACATTCTACAGGACAAGTCTGAACAAGTCTAAACAAGCAAGTTCCTAATTTCTGACACGTCGACCTTGTCTGTGCCTGAGAAATAACTGGAATGTTAACCAGCTTCAGCAACCTGAGCAAATGAGATTACAAATAAAGGGATAGACTCCTAAATATTCAGGGAAACACAAGGAAGTACTGTCATTTAAACCATTTGTATGCCAAACCCGGTGGACATATTCAACAGTGACTCACTCAGTAGAATTTGCATCGTCAGCCAATGACCAGTGCACAAGTTTCTCACAGGGTCATGTCCATCAAGTGATGATGTTTGCTGAGGTATTTTCATCCCAATGCAAGACTTCCAAGAAGGCATTTGGAAAATGCTTCCTTCTTAGGCACTCAGAGTCCCTACTGTGTGTTGAAGCAATGAAAAACCATCGGCCAATTCAAGGGAACGCATTGAAAAAGACTCAAAATAGGATTAGTTGAATTTTTGTCACAAGAAAAAAGGCCATTTCATCCAACAAAATAATTCCTGTCGAATAATATACACATTTTTCTTAACCCAATAAAACATTTTGAATCTGAGATGGTGTTTACTGGACAATTGTCAAATTTTTATTTTTTTCCATAACAAAAACTTACAGCATTTCTCCAGTGAATATAAGCATCTTTACAATTACTGTATGCCACGCCACATTCAAACCTTTTCAAATGTGCACTCTTGACAGGCATACAGTATAGTGATTGAACACATGTCAAATCATGTTATTTTTCCTAAGGGACACAGATGGGTGACAAATTAAAAAGGCAGGAATATACAAATTTCTTAAGGTGTTGGGGCATTACGTGCTGCCAGAACAGCTTCAATGCACCTTAACCTGATTGGCCATGATTATGAAACACCACTATTCTAAAACATTTTCCCTCATTTGGTGTTTTGATGACAGAGAGCAATATTTAACATTTCAGTCCAAAATATCCCCAACTGAGTTCTTAACCTGGGCCAAGTGCTTTGTTACTGTTCAATTGGGTTGAGACCTGGCGACTGTGAAAGCCACATCATGTGACTTGCGTCATTTTCACAAGCATTCACTGACCCCTTGTGCACTCTGCATCAAGGGGGGGGGGGGGGGATTCTTTGCATTTATCCACTCGTTCAGGTTTTTTCCTTTGTCACCCATCGGAACAGTGTGCTCATCCTCATGGTTTGCTCTGTCCACCTCCGTTACCACAAGAGAACATGATCACAATCATTAAAAGATATCACTGAAGCCCTCTGTCACCTTGCCTCCTCTTCAGCACTGCAAGATGGTGCACCTACAACAGCTGCCTGATTTGTCTGGTACAGCGCTGACTGCACCTGCTAAATTTAAATCATCTGAATTAACATTCAAACTAAATATTGGAGTGATTAAAATTCTTGGGTCCCGAGTGAAAGGTTTGACACCAAAACATCCAAAAATAGATGCAGCACATTTTAGACATGGGTTGCATGAATACTGGGGCAAGATATATATATATATATATATATATATATATATATATATATATATATAACTTTTTGCACACAGAAACAGTGTGTAGAATTATATCATGATGCATTTGGTACAGTATACTGATAACTCAAAAAAGTATTGCAGTTGAAAGCACAAGTAATTTATGGACTAGTGTATCATAGTACAGTAAATAAATACATCAAAGCAGAATATTTAAGTTTGTTATTTTAGCTCTTTGAGTTATGTAGGTACAATGCAATCATTCATGGCAAGTCATATTTTGTCACAATATACTTATAATAGTTTCATAGTTCTCTCACATGCTACTGTGTTCTAATAAAAGATGACTTTTGGTTTCTGTAATAGCAAGGACACAGTCACATGCACTGATTGAGGTTACTGCCACACCCGGCGCCACGAGGGGGCGTTTAGGGGCGACGCCCCCTCACGTCATCAACCCCGCCCCCTCGGATGTGAGAGTTATCAAAAAATAAAAAGAAAGAAAGAAAAAGAAACACTGGAAAATATAGCAAAATATTACTTACTCAATAATATCACGTATTTAACAAATAAACCAAATTAATTAAATAAACAAACGGATATGGCATGTGTCTGTGTTCAAGCGATTTGATAGGTTGAGGGTTCAAAATAAATTAAATCAATTTCATTTATATAGCGCCAAATCACAACAAACAGTTGCCCTAAGGCGCTTTATATTGTAAGGCAAAAGCCATACAATAATTACAGAAAAAACCCAACGGTCAAAACGACCCCCTATGAGCAAGCACTTGGCGACAGTGGGAAGGAAAAACTCCCTTTTAACAGGACGAAACCTCCAGCAGAACCACGCTCAGGGAGGGGCAGTCTTCTGCTGGGACTGGTTGGGGCTGAGGGGAGAGAATCAGGAAAAAGACATGCTGTGGAACAGAGCAGAGGTCAATCACTAATGATTAAATGCAGAGTGGTGCATACAGAGCAAAAAGAGAAAGAAACACTCAGTGCATCATGGGAACCCCCCAGCAGTCTAAGTCTATAGCAGCATAACTAAGGGATGGTTCAGGGTCAGCTGATCCAGCCCTAACTACAACCTTTAGCAAAAAGGAAAGTTTTAAGCCTAATCTTAAAAGTAGAGAGGGTGTCTGTCTCCCCGATCCGAATTGGGATCTGGTTCCACAGGAGAGGAGCCTGAAAGCTGAAGGCTCTGCCTCCCATTCTACTCTTAAAAACCCTAGGAACTACAAGTAAACCTGCAGTCTGAGAGCAAAGCGCTCTATTTGGGTGATATGGTACTATGAGGTCCCTAAGATAAGATGGGACCTGATTATTCAAAACCTTATAAGTAAGAAGAAGAATTTTAAATTCTATTCTAGAATTAACAGGAAGCCAATGAAGAGAGGCCAATATGGGTGAAATATGCTCTCTTCTTCTAGTCCCCCTCAGTACTCTAGCTGCAGCATTTTGAATTAACTGAAGGCTTTTCAGGGAACTTTTAGGACAACCTGATAATAATTAATTACAATAGTCCAGCCTAGAGGAAATAAATGCATGAATTAGTTTTTCAGCATCACTCTGAGACAAGACCTTTCTAATTTTAGAGATATTGCGCAAATGCAAAAAAGCAGTCCTACATATTTGCTTAATATGCGCATTGAAGGACATATCCTGATCAAAAATGACTCCAAGATTTCTCACAGTATTACTAGAGGTTAGGGTAATGCCATCCAGAGTAAGGATCTGGTTAGACACCATGTTTCTAAGATTTGTGGGCCAAGTACAATAACTTCAGTTTTATCTGAATTTAAAAGCAGGAAATTAGAGGTCATCCATGTCTTTAAGACATTCCTGCAGTTTAACTAATTGGTGTGTGTCCTCTGGCTTCATGGATAGATAAAGCTGGGTATCATCTGCGTAACAATGAAAATTTAAGCAATGCTTTCTAATAATACTGCCTAAGGGAAGCATGTATAAAGTGAATAAAATTGGTCATAGCACAGAACCTTGTGGAACTCCATAATTAACCTTAGTCTGTGAAGAAGACTCCCCATTTACATGAACAAATTGTAATCTATTAGATAAATATGATTCAAACCACCGCAGCGCAGTGCCTTTAATACCTATGGCATGCTCTAATCTCTGTAATAAAATGTTATGGTCAACAGTATCAAAAGCAGCACTGAGGTCTAACAAGACAAGCACAGAGATGAGTCCACTGTCTGAGGCCATAAGAAGATCATTTGTAACCTTCACTAATGCTGTTTCTGTACTATGATGAATTCTAAAACCTGACAAACTGGGATGCGCTTGTCAGTGTGGTAGAGGGCAAGGATCCTGAGTCCAGCAATTATGGCAAGGTGGACAAACTAAAGCATGCTCGATTTATTCAAGCATTGTCAGAGCTGGAGTTCCTGGGATTCGTCAAGCCCACTAAGCAAAAGGCAGAACATGCAGCACGACTCACTTGGGGAGGGTGTTAATGCTGCGTTTACACATGACGACAAGTCACGAATGCCACGAAGTACACATTCTTGGCCGCTGATCACGAATATGATTATTCGGGGCAGAGGCATCCGGTGTCCTCAGGAACTGCTGCAACCTGTTACCACACGTTACGATTAATGGCACATGTTGCTGGAGAATTATCAGGAACCATTACGCACGGTCAAGAATAGTGTTCCGTGTTGTTGCGCGCTATTGCGCGTAACAGCGCATCGTTAAGTTCTGTCACGTTGTGAACGAGGTGAATTGTCTCCACACACACCTATATTCATCCAACCGAATTCAGATCACTCCAGTTTTTCAGAAGAACTTTGTGACTGCATGCGTAGTTGGGCTCTGTGCCATGGAGTGGCGCACATGCCCAATTGCGCTGCGTTTGCGCTTGTGATGGAGGGCTGTATGTGGGGTTAATCTACTGTCTCGTGTTGTTTCTCAGATCAGTTGTTGGTTTGTTTTTGTGGTATGCAGGAGATCACTTGACTGAGGGTCTATACGTTCAAATAATAATTAAAAAAAATACTGTCATCACTCTTTACTCTTAGTCAGTCTCTTACAACGGTGTAGCCTAAATACATGAGCTTTCCAGGAGCGCACCCAATTCATTATGCACGCTCAGAGGCACGTCCCCTCAGGTGCGCACTTTTTTTGGGGGGGGGGCACGACCCCGCCCCCTGTGATAAACTCATCGCCCCCTTAATATTTTTTTTCTGGTGCCAGGCTTGGTTACTGCACCCAGAGACGTTCCCCTGTCTTTCAGCTCATCACTGCTGATAAATGTTCCAGTCCTTTGGGTCATTTATTAAAGTAAGTTTAGTTCTGTACAACCCCAATTCCAATGAAGTTGGGACATTGTGTTTTTATTTACGTTTCACACAAAGGGGGTCGTTTTGACCGTTGGGGTTTTTACGTAATTATTGTATGGCCTTGCCTTACAATATAAAGCGCCTTGGGGCAACTGTTTGTTGTGATTTGGCGCTATATAAATAAAACTGATTGATTGATTGAATGTCCCAACTTCATTGGAATTGGGGTTGTATACAGTAGGTTTGTTTCACTCTGCATTTCACAAACGTCAAATGATGAGGAGCATAGAATGGAAAAATGCAAGGTGCTCAGAAACGCAAAAGCAGTGTGCCAAAAATGAAATAAATATACACAAAAATAAATAAAAACTTGTATAATGTATGAACTTTACAAAAATAGCCCATCTTGAACATGGGGACTCCCCCAAATAAAAATGATCCGACTGCCTCTAGTAAGGTAGGGTCAGCCCTGTCTGGGCAGTGTCGTGTACACCCAATGTCAATAAAATTAAACAACGCACGATCATCACTCATTCCAACAGCATTAAAACTCGGCCAATATATTAGCCAAGTCATTCAATATACTGATTTTGGATAGTGACCCATTCAATTTGGAGCAAAACCTCAAACAGTTCTTTTTGTTCAAAACAAATGTGAGCAGAATGTAACAATGAAAATTTCCGCATATCGTTGTGTGAGCGGAACTTCAGATACTTGGTGTGAAACCATGCAAAAGTGGAGCAAGACAAAGCAATAGTGTTGTTCAGGTCAGTGCTTGTTCCAGCTCTGCTCAGGATAATTGTAGACCTAGGGTGTGTTGTCCATTAATCAAAGGGTTGTTCATTTTCCGGATATCCTGTCCATGTTGTTGAACCTGAATGTGCACAGCTGAATGCCTTACATGATAACTCCTGAGAGGGAGTGAATGCACATCAGAGTCACAATCTGGGAGTATGTGCTGGTGCTGCACGTCCCCACATCACCACACAACGGAACCAGCTTGGGTTCTGGATGGCAACCACCCTGGCAGACAAATGGTTATTATTGAGGAGGTGATAGTCTTGTGGTTAAGCAGTGGGCTTCATACCAGAGGATCCTTAGTTCAAACCCCAGTCTGGCTGGATAATCACTATGGACCCTTGGACAAGGTCCTTAATCCCCGTATTGCTCCTGGTGTGTAGTGAGCACCTTGTATGACAGCAGCCTGACATTGTTGTGTGAATGTGTGGCATCATTGAAAAGTGCGTTGAGCTTCTGATATAGACAGAAAAGCACTATATAAATGCAGTCCATTTACCATATTATTTTGCTTTCCAGGCTGGAAACGTGCATGAGGCCCTAAAAAGGTGGTGTCCCTGTAATAACTTAAAAAAAAAAAAACTTCCTTGAAACCTGAGTTTTGAAAGGCTGAATATTTATTTTAAAATGTCAGCAGAAGTATATTTGTACTCTCATTGCAGGCTTGCACAAGCAGGGAGAGATGGAAAATGTGTAGACTGAGAACCACCATAATAGGACCATTCACTCGCCAATGTCAAGCAGGCAAGTCATATTGCCAATACCTGACAGATCGTTTGTCAGTCTACTTGCCTTCATGATGCGCACAGCACTCGTGAATGAACCCAGATCTGCTTAGATATTTTGATGCAGCTCCAGTTTAAGCAAGTTTAAAAAAAAAACAATGCATATTGGTTTCTTTGTAAACAAGTCATCGTAGACGACATAGGGCCCCGGTCCCGACAAATGTCAGGGAACCACCCAAGTAACCTCTAAAGCTAAATATCAATGAAATTGGTCATCTGGTTATTGAAATCACACGCCAACAATGGTGTCAATGACAATATCTTTAATGTCTCACTGTGACTCTGAAATTGACTCCAAGGTCACCATAACTGACCAGTGTCAGGGCTTGTGCTAAATATGAATGAAATTGGTCACACTAACAAGTTAAAATGGACGGACATGCTGATCGCTATATCCCCCCGTATTTCATACCAGGAGGATAAAAACAGACCAGAGAGGTGAAGATAATCAGCGAGCGATCTGCAGTGGCTGTGGACAGGGCAGAGGAATTTCTACACTCAATTTATACACAACATTGATAAATTGTTCAAATTTTGGTTTGATCATCCCACCCCAAATTTATACAACAACAAATATGCTGAACAAAAACCTGAACTCTAACCTGATGACTTAGTGTGACTCCACTCACCTGTCAATGAACTGATCTATGATGACAATGTCTCCTGGTTGAATTTCCTCACAGAGTGATCCACAGGCCGTGGTGGCCAAAACATGTGTGCAGCCTTCTTCCTTCAGTGCCCAGATGTTACCCTGGTAGTTCACATTGGAGGGCATTATAGTGTGCTGTCTCCCATGCCTAAAAATTGAAAATGCACTATTCAATACATACACAGCAAATATTTCATTTTTTGAATAAATTTCTGAAATCAAAACTTTGGATTTAAAAGACATTGAGAAATGAAAGGATGTAAATTTTCCAGGTCAATTAATTTTGACATGTTTCCAGTTCGTCCACTAGATAGTGTTAAAAGAAGAAAATTCCACATAACATATTGCAATAATTAACACTCGCTCATACCTGGCGAGGAGCACACATTCAACATTTTTTATTTTCCCCAGTATCAGAGCATCTGATGGCTGTTGAAGAACAGAATATTAACCATTAAAAACAGCATTTTTTTTTTTTTTTTTTTTTTTTTTTAACATAAATTACTGACCACATTATACACGAGAACATTTCAAATTCCTTATGTTTAAAAAGGTATTTCAGGATAACTAACCTTTCCATATGGTGTGTCAACATAACGTTCTGCTCTGCCCTCCAAGATATCTGGATCATCCAGGCCTGAACCACCAATTATTCCAATCTACATAAACATTTATATGAAGAAATAAAAAAAATAATAAAAATAAAATGCAATTCAGCAAAATAACTGAAAAAGAAACAAACAACAAAATGTCAACTTTTTTCTGCATAAACACCAGGCATTTGTTGATTTTCCTGTTTATAAAAAGGAAAAAGAGACAACTATGGACACAATGTTATTTTATATACAGTGAGGAAAATACGTATTTGAACACCCTGCGTTATCCCACTTAGAAATCATGGAGGGGTCTGAAATTTTCAACTTAGGTGCATGTCCACTGTGAGAGACATAATCTAAAAAAAATAAAAAAAATCCGGAAATCACAATGTATGATTATTTTTTTAATAATTTATTTGTATGTTACTGCTGCAAATAAGTATTTGAACACCTTCCAACCAGCAAGAATTCTGGCTCACACAGGCCTGTTAATTTTTCTTTAAGAAGATCTCTTATTCTGCACTCTTTACCTGTATTAACTGCACCTGTTTGAACTTGTTACCTGTATAAAAGACACCTGTTCACACACACAATCAATCACACTCCAACCTGTCCACCATAGCCAAGACCAAAGAGCTGTCTAAGGACACCAGGGACAAAACTGTAGACCTGCACAAGGCTGGGATGGACTACAGGACAACAGGCAAGCAGCTTGGTAGAAGACAACAACTGTTATGATTATTTATTACAAAGTGGAAGAAACACAAGATGACTGTCAATCTCACTCGGTCTGGGATTCCATGCAAGATCTCACTTTGTGGGGTAAGGATGATTCTGAGAAAGCTCAGAACTACACAGGAGGACCTGGTCAATGACCTGAAGAGAGCTGGGACCACAGTCACAAAGATTACATTAGTAACACATGATGCTGTCATGGTTTAAAATCCTGCAGGGCAGCAAGGTCCCCCTGCTCAAGCCAGCACATGTCCAGGCCCGTTTGAAGTTCACCAGTGACCATCTGGATGATCCAAAGGAGGCATGGGAGAAGGTCATGTGGTCAGATGAGACCAGAATAGAGCTTTTTGGAATCAACTCCACTTACCATGTTTAGAGGATGAGAACAACCCCAAGAAAACCATCCCAACCGTGAAGCATGGGGGTGGAAACATCATACTCTGGGGGTGCTCTTCTACAAAGGGGACAGGACGACTGCACTGTATTGAAAGGAGGATGGATGGGGTCATGTATTGCGAGATTTTGGCAAACAACCTCCTTCCCTCAGTAAGAGCAATGAAGATGGGTCATGGCTGGGTCTTCCAGCATGACAATGACCCCAAACACACAGCCAGGGCAACTAAGGAGGGGCTCCGTAAGAAGCATTTCAAGGTCCTGGAGTGGCCTGGCCAGTCTCAGATAGAATAGAAAATCTTTAATAGAAAATCTTTGGAGGGAGCTGAAACTCCAAACCTGAAAGATTTGGAGAAGATCTGTATGGAGGAGTGGACCAGAATCACTGCTGCAGTGTGTGCAAACCTGGTGAAAAACTACAGGAAACGTTTGACCTCTGTAATTGCAAACAAAAGCTACTGTACTAAATATTAACATTGATTTTCACAGGTGTTCAAATACTTATTTGTAGCAGTAACATACACATATACATATATATACATATATATATATATATACACACATATATATATATATATATAAAATAAAAAAATCATACATTGTGATTTCCGGATTTTTTTTTTTTAGATTATCTCTCTCACAGTGGACGTGCACCTAAGATGAAAATTTCAGACCCCTCCATGATTTCTAAGTGGGAGAACTTGCAAAACTGCAGGTGTTCAAATACTTATTTTCTTCACTGTAAGTGTTGTGCTGTTGTTACCATGAGTAAGAAGGGTACTGCGTTTGATGTCTTCCACCACGTCTCTGTTTGTGGGTGTGTAAGATAAAAAGTACCTGCTTGCAGCAGAATGCAGAAAAGACAAAACGCTCTGCATGTTGCATGTGTGTGTAACTTTGAACACAAACTGGGGAGAGCTGATATGAACGCTGCCTAAACAGAACACTGATAGGACTAATATTGTTGGAGAAACTACAGATATTGGCTAACAACACTGAACAACGGACATTGCTAATTATATTCTGGACTCACTCACCATTTCAACAGGGGGCAGTAAATCATCTTTATATTAAAAGCGCGAGTGCGTGCATGACTTTATTTAGTAAGTTCAATGTAAGTACATAATATAATTGTAAATACGTTAAAAATACATGGATGACACAAGAAAGTGAAAACACTTATTTCCACTGTGGTCCATTTAAAAAAAAAAAATCAAATGACAAAATAGAAGTAATAATAAAAGTGAGCATATGATAACAAGAACCTAAACAATTCATAAATACATTAAGACATTAAATTAACATTAAAAAAAATTACAGAATTAACAGGAAATAAAAGGGTTGAGTTATTCTAAAAACTGTTGAGGTCTAAGGTTCTAAAAACACTTGTGGACTCACACACTATTCCAACTCATTACAGAAACTTTGCATGATTTATTACCATCCTTGAAACATTATATATAAAAATATTTTATAACCACCCAATCTAGAGCCTGTGAATCCCCCAGGCAAATGCGTTAATCATCAATAGCACAACTAAACCAAATTTTTCCATAGACCACTGTGACAACTGTGAGTTTTCCAGCACTAGTGCATTTGTTCCTTAAAAAAAAAAAAAAAAATGAAGCAAATCTAAGAAATTTGTGATTAAACTGCATTTTGCTGAATGGCCCAGATGGTTTTAATGATACAATATCATATAAACCAATATAGAGATTATTAAAATGAACCTTGGCATTAAATTCCAAGAAAAACAAAGCAATAATTCCATCATGTTTTAACAGCATACTTCCCATTGACTTGGACTATGGACAGTTTTCCTCTGATCATTAACAGGTCTTGCTGTGCCATAGAAATAATAGTCACAGATGCATTCAGCCATTCGTTTTGGCCGGTGGTGACCTTTATGTATGTAGGTCAAGGTTATTTACTACAAGAGAGCAAAATATTTCTGAAAATGTAAGGTGCTTGCCAAACATGGAATATCCTCACATCCGGACCTTGTACATATATTCTATTTTAAAATCAAGAAGACTACAATAAAATATGTTGGTTTTAAGACATACACTAAAAAAAGACAATAATTGAACCACCTTAAAAAAGAAAATGTTACAATTTGTAAAAATTGAATGAACTAAGTTGCTTGAACTTACATTTGTAAGTTAGAGTTGATTTAACCTGCTAACTTAAACTTAACTTAATTCATTCAGGTTTTACAAAGTTTAATGCTTTTTTTTAAGTTGATTTGTTTTTTTCAGTGTAGATTATATATTATTATATTATTATAACTCAGGCCTTGTTCACAGCTGATACCAGAACACCTACAAATCCAACAGTAAATACCAGAACAACAGGCAATAACATGTGATTGATATTGCCACCGTTGCTTTCCCCCCATCCCTTTTTTAAATAATTAAAAAAAAAAAAAACAGACCAAACAAAAAACCTCAAGCCAGCCGTTCCTAATTTTTCATAATTCACTCCAGATCCATTCATCATCCAGCAAGTAGCAGGCACATTTATTTGATTTAAAACACAATAAAAAGCCACCATCTAATCATTTCTTCATCATTAGGTGATCTTTAATGTGCTGAGCTACACCAGCTTTTATTATTTCTGAGTTATTGCACACAAAATTGGCACATTTTTGCTCTATGGGCTCCTCTGCCGTCACTACAGCGGTCCCCCTCGTTAGTGGCTCCGCTCATGAGAGGCCACCCCTTATATACGGTCATACTTCTACTGCAACAACTGTCTTTCTATTGATTTCACCTCTCAAGAGAGGTCACCCCTCAAACACAGCCAGCAGCCCACTCAAAAGAATGAAAAGCCCCTCAACAGCCGCCATTCAGTGGAAATTCCCAACCGGGCTTTCCCACAGAAGTTGCGTCAAAACTCTCCCGCAAACGTGAGCTAGCAAGATTACTCCAGTTAACAAAACAACAAAGAAAAAGGGCTCCTGTTGGCCAAACATCCACATTTCTGAAAAGAAAAGCTTTAACGTTAGAAGAAAACATTAAAGTCATTCATTTGAATGAGAAATGAGAAGGTTTCCGAAAGTTAACTGTTGATTTCAGTGTTGGTAAAACACAGATCAACAACATTCATACAAACGCTGAAGATGCACTACAGGAAGAAAGTCTTGAGTCATGTCCTGGTGGTAATGTATGACATTTCCATTGCATCAAATGTCTCCAGGAAAGTTGATTTTATGTGCTTAACTGTTTTGATTTTACATCATTTTTGTAACTTTAAAGGATACAATTCTCGTGCTGTGTTGTTCTGAACCAAGATCAAGTGGAAGACATGGTTTGTCTCTGATTGTACAGTAGTCAATAAAGCTGTGATGTTTTACCCCATATTTCATGCTTGTAGCAATATGCCATTGAGAACTGTAGTGTACATATGCTGGATTTTGCCTTCGCCTCAACAAAGGTCACCCCTCTGATGTGGCCACATTTAGTCTGCAGTTCAGGAGACCACTGTATTTAAAATCAAGTCGTGTTGCAGACTTAACTTCAACGCGTTTTTCCCCACTAAACAGTTTGTTGCTGTCAAAGCATTAGTTAGCATGCATGGTTGACACTGAACCTGGCTTAGTTTGATGATTTCTGTCTGTTTCGTGTAACTATTTAGTCTGAAGACTTCAATCACATAAAAACGTTTCCTGTACTTCCGGGTTGACGGCTGCACGAAATTTCCTTTGTAGGCGAATTCAAGCACATTCAGTGAGGTTTTATTGCTATGTTACTCTTTGTTTTTACCTTAATAGTCGCTGTAGAAGCCATGAGCTGAAAAGTGGAAGTCAGAAGACGGCACAATTCTTTTTTTTCCCCCTCAACTTCCTCTTTTTCTTCTTCTGCTCCTTCTTCTTCTTCGTCTTCTTCAAAGGTTTTGGCAGTTTAGACGCCGCCAAATGCATTACTGCCCTCCGCAGGATACAGAATTAACTGTCAGATTTACCCTTGAAGTACAGCATTTCAAATTTCACAAAGCTGGCAAATTTTAGTTTCTACCGTAATCCAACCATTATAATGTACTTTTGTTTTGTAGCATGTTACAAAATTACATCTTATTTTAACAAAGAGAACATATTTATGTTGGGGGAATTCCAAAGCAAATATTGTCTTCCTTTTAATGACGTTGTGCAGCCTGACAGCAGGAGGAAGCACATGTGCACGTGTGAAGTTTTGAGATAACTTGTGACCTGACCCATCTGAAATATGTCTTATAAATCACTTCAGAGGTGTCTTCTGGTTTCAAAACTGGCATGTTTTAGATTTAAAAGTGTTTATTTCTCCCTTATTTTTACAAAATACGAGGTCTGTCCATAAAGTATAGGTCCTTTTTATTTTTTTCAAAAACTATATGGATTTCATTCATATGTTTTTACGTCAGACACGCTTGAACCCTCGTGCGCATGCGTGAGTTTTTCCACGCCTGTCGGTGACGTCATTCGCCTGTGAGCACTCCTTGTGGGAGGAGTCGTCCAGCCCCTCGTCGGAATTCCTTTGTCTGAGAAGTTGCTGAGAGACTGGCGCTTTGTTTGATCAAAATTTTTTCTAAACCTGTGAGACACATCGAAGTGGACATGGTTCGAAAAATTAAGCTGGTTTTCAGTGAAAATTTTAACGGCTGATGAGAGATTTTGAGGTGATACTGTCGCTTTAAGGACTTCCCACGGTGTGAGACGTCGCGCAGCGCTCTCAGGCGGCGTCATCAGCCTGTTTCAAGCTGAAAACCTCCACATTTCAGGCTCTATTGATCCAGGACGTCGTGAGAGAACAGAGAAGTTTCAGAAGAAGTCGGTTTCAGCATTTTATCCGGATATTCCACTGTTAAAGGAGATTTTTTAATGAAAGACGTGCGGGCGGATTGCAGCGTCGGCTCGCAGCCGCCGCGACGCTCCGCCACAGGAAAAACACCTCTGTTGGAAGCCTTAAGGACAAGTTGGAACATGTCCAGCTGTTAAACAATTTCTCATATACTCACTCCACTGAAAGCCATCAAAAGCCGCCTGGATTTTACAAATGGTTATCAACACGGAGGTGTTTTTCCTGTGCCGCCGCACCGTGCCGGCTGCGTCCCGACGCGCGGATGCGTCCGCACGTCTTTCATTCACTCCACATGATCATTGATTCTGGACTCTGTCACCCCTTTTCAGTGCAAATCCATCAAATCAAGAACTGGTCCCTGGTTAAATGCCACGCTCCGTGCCCTCAGGCCATGCTGAAGACAGGCTGAACAAAGGTGGAAGAAGGACCAACCCAGCGTGTCTATTCTGAGGGACAGTCAAAGAAACTACAAGAAGACTGTGAAAAAGACAAAATCTGTGTATTTATCTGATATTATTATTATGAAACCCATCGACTGTCCCTCTGATGTTGTTCCAGCTCAGGTACTGAAAGAGGTTTTTAAACATCTCGGGTCTCCTCACTTTTATCAACATTTGTCTTAGTTCAGGGTCTGCTTTAAAACATGCTGTGCTTTGGCCTCTTCTTAAAAAAACTCACTTCCACTCTTCAGTCTGGTAAAATTTTAGATCTGTCTCTCATCTAAGGTTGTTTTTATACCATTCCAGACTTTTTTTTTAGAAAATAATTCCATTCTTGAAAAATTCTAGATCATGACACAGCAATGACTCAGCACTTTTAAAAGTGCACCATGACTTCACTTTGTCTGTTGATGCCTGGAACCTCGCTGGCTGGTTCTGATCTCACAGCAGCCTTTGACACTGTGGACCACACAGCACCTGTTTCCCATTTAGATCATTTTGTCTACATTCAGAGCACCGTACTTCAGTGGTTTAAACCATATTTTGCCGAGAGTTTTTCTGTTATGAGTGACTTGTCCCTCTCAAATGATACTCTTTCATATGGAGTGCAACAGGGATCTATTCTTGCCTCTGTTCTATTTTCATTGTACATGTTGCCTTTCATGTCAGTCATATTCAAACAAAATCTGTCCAATCATTGTTATGCAGATGATCTGCAAATCTATCAGCCTATGAGAACTAATGGAATTGTTGTTTTGAATTCATTATTTGGTTGTTATTTCTGATATAAATAGTGGCTGTCACAAAATATCCTTTTCTTTGGACGTTCAGGCATGTCAAATATTGTCACCTCAGACTTCAGTGTTCTGTCTAATTATTTAAAACCAGCTGTTAAGAATTTTGGAGTGATATTTGACAGCCATTTGAGGTTTGATTAATAGATAAACTCTGTTGTTAAAACATTTTTTTTTATTCCCCTTCATCTTCTGGCAAAAGCAGTCCTTCATCAGTTGATGTGATCTTGAGGTCATTCAAGCGTTTATCAGCTCTTCCCTTTAGTCTGGTGTTAACCAGTCTTACCTTGACCAGCTTGTGCAAAATATGATGCTCATTTTGTAATGAACACTTCCAGAAGTTAGCATATTACCTTTGTCTGTTACTCACTCCACTGACTTTTAGAACTGATTTTAAGATTTGTTTTTGTTTTTTAAGCCATTAATGGTCTTGTCTCGTCTTACCTGTCTGAAATTTTAACTGTGCAGTTACAGCAGGGCACTGAGGTCATCTCATCAAATATATTTAGAAGTCCTGAGGACAAAATATGAACTTTGTGTGTTTGTGTTTTTGTGGTCACTGGCCCCAAACTGTGGAACAAGTTACCTCCTGATTTATTCACTATTTGTGACAGAGAACTTTTACAATCAACGCTCGAGACTTATTTTAAATGGCTTTTAACATCAAGTTGCACTTTGATGTTTTGCTTTTATGTATCTTTTTGATTTTATTTTCTTGTATTTTTGGATTTAGTGCCAAAAGTTTTATTCCTTGATTTTAATTTAAAACACTTTGGTCACATTTTGCTGAATGTTCATTGATTCTTAGGGTATAGTAGAAGTTAATGTTGAAAAAATGACGTAAAGTGAGATCATTGTGGGTTCTTTAAAAGTTTAGAGATCAAAGCATTTTAGCAAAGTAGAAAAAAATTACGACCCTGTTTATTATTTATTGAATTACTCTATTATTATTATTGCTTTTTTGAACTGAATAAACTCGTGTGCTGTTGTGTGAATTTTTGTTTCTTTCTTCAAAGACTGCTGCGGAGTCCTCACTACCGCCACCTTGTGGTGATCTGTCAGTTCTTACAAAAACACAAAAAAAACATGAATTCAGTCAAATATTTTAATTTAAAAAAACGTAGGGGTGGTGGCCAAGTGGTTAATACACTTGGTTTCAGTGCGGACGGTTCCCGGTTCGAATCCCACCCCTACCACACTTCTTCATGTAATGTGGAGTTGCGTCAGGAAGGGCATCCGGCATAATATTTGTGCCAATTCAACATGCAGGTCCACCTTGGATTTGCTGTGGCGACCCGGAGTACAAAACAAGGGAGCAGCCGAAGGGACTTACAATGAAACAACAGGAAAGCATTAAAAACACATAAAAAATAAAGTGCACTGGTTGTTGAGTCACGGCCCGATGGTTTTAACCTGCACACAAAAAAACAGAAAACACACACACACATTAAGACTTCATAAATGTCAAGGGTCACGTGTGTGTGACATAAACATACAACATGTATGATCTGACTGTTTACTCACCTTCTTGTTGGGAGCTCCGTCCAGCTGTTCGTCATAATACCGCTTGCTCTCTTGTCTCTGCAGCTCGTGATATTTCTCCTTTTCTTGTGGAGACAGAGCATTCCGCTGCAAACAGAAGACAACACATGGTCAGTTAACACGCTCACTGACACAACTACAAGATCATGCACGTGCAAGAGTGTGCAGGCAACACTCACCATCTCTCCCAGAATTTTGTTGACAGTGGCACAATTTTTCACTTGGAGTTGTGCCACCACATGGGGGTGCTGCTCCTTCCGGAAAATCATAAAGGAGTTGGGAGGTTTTTTGGTGTGAGGTTTGATTTGTGCAGAGCTGGAGGGACGGGCGTGAACTGGTGTATGGACAGCAGTGGAGGGAGGGACAAAAACTGGGGGACGGGCAGGAGTGGAGGGAGGGACGAAAACAGGAGGACAGAGAGGAGGACAGAGAGGAGTGCACTGAGGGACTGAAACTTTGTGAAGGCCAATCATGTACACAGAGGCAAAGCTCTTATCTGCCTTTGGTCTGTCAGGACTCTCCGACCTGACGTTTGGAGGGCAGTTGAGTTTCTGGAATCCTTGATCATTTTCAGCCTGGAGAAACAAACAAACACAGACAGCGATTACAAATTATCTGATGTCCATGTTTGTCACAAATCCATCTCTAATTTAATTCAAACTCCAAATCACAGCAGCTGCTTCTTTCATGTCCAAAAGAAACTATGATCAGTGTTATGGTTCCTGGGTTTGCTTCTTTGTGTTGTCACTGTTCTGTCTTTTCTCCTGCACTTCCGGTTTATTTTGTGTCCACGTCTTACGGAACACACACTGTGTTTAATGTTTACTATTTTTTACTTTGTGTTGAACTGAAGACAAATTTCCTGCTTTTTTTTTTTTACACTTTGAAGTGTTTGTTTCAAATGAAGAAACAATCTTTCAATCATGACATAAAATTCCTGCTGGCAGTGTGTCCTGTCCAAACCTACCTGTCCCAACACAGGAGACGCAGGAGGAGGCGCTGTGTGCTCCAGGTCTCCATACAAGATGTCAGCAAGATCCACGTCAGACTCCTTCTGGCTGCTGCTCATCTCAGTGAAGACATGAAGTTGAAGGACGTCTCCATAGATTCCTTCATGTTCTCTGGATCCTGAACACAACAGTTTTTTCAGGCTTTAAACCTCAAAACACATTTACATTAATGCCAAACGTTTACTTTTTTCACATGGACATGAAGTGATTTTAACACAGATGTGTTTTTTGTTCAGCTGAGCAGAAAGAGTTTTATATATTTGGCTACAAGCTAAGCTAGCAGTGCTTTGTTTGCTGTCTGTATGAATGCTAACAGTTAGCCTGTATGTCAAATTTATCAATAACTTTTTGTAAAGGTAACGCTTCAGTTTTTAAAAGCTGAAACTTTTTTGTCAACCATTAATTTAAAAACATGTAAGTCAACAAAAATACCACAAAATGGATATTTTATTAAATAATAATAAATGATAAAACCTAATGGTCTCACTCAAAATACTTTGATTTCTGTGACATATGTCACAGAACTTTAAAATGATCCTTTCAGCTCTGAGGGACTTTTGGGATGTTGAACATTAGATTTGTTTTTAAGGACCTCTCATGGTTTATCAGGGGCCTGTGGTCCACACTTTGGGAATCACTGATCGGGTCACCCCCCCCTCTTCTTTTTGTAGTGTGTTTGTAAAGTGCAGGGGTCACAACCTCTGGTCCTTGAGGTCACCTGCTCACCATTATCTGAAGGTCTCTCTGCTGTAGTCACAGCTGATTCGTCAAGTCTGGTGTTTCCTCACCCTTGATTGGCTGAGCACACCTGACAGAGTTAATTAGCAGTGGGTGGAGCAGGGAGGGCTGGAAAACATGCAGGACAGGTGACCTCAAAGACTGGAGGTGGTGACCCCTGGGGGTGTTTCCGCAAAGTGGAATTAGTCGCTTTTCTGGACACATCAACTCACATCTGAGTCTGACGTGCTGCTGCACAGTGAGTGACATTTGTGAACGACAGTCACGAAATGAGGCGATTATCGCCTGGTTTCTGCTTAAAACTGACTTTAGAATGATTTAAGAGGTTTTAATTTGTCATCTGATTGTTAATAATCACATTATTTGCTTTGATCACTTTGGGTGTAGAGAATAAGAGTCAGTCTCAGATACATGCGCAGTGAAGGCAAAGCGGACCAATTTTTAGAGGGTATCGTTCGGTCGGTCGGTGACACTGGTTTAAAATGGTTTCCACTGAAACCCTCATCCTCCGAATGGTTTGTGCTGACACTCCCACACTCCACTTGGGTATTAGTCTCAACTTTCTTCCTGTGTCTCTCCCCAGCTGTTTTTAATCAGTGTTTACCCTCACCTATCTCCCATTTGTTTAATCACCTCCCTGTGTATTTATTATTTGTACCCTCATCTTCTTCCTGTGCCTTCTTGAATGTTGTGCTTTTTTTTTTTTTTTTTTTTTTGCGTTATTTGCATTTTCTTGTGTTGACATGTTGTGACTGAAATTATTTCCCTTTTGTCAGTTTTTGACTTTGCTTCCTGTTATTGGACACATTGCTTGTTTCTCTGGTTGGTTTGCTGTGTTTTGATCTCTAGCTCTGTTTTTGGACCTTCTGTCTGCCTGTTCCCTCTTGGACACTGTCACACTGTCTGATCTCCGGTGTACCGACCTCTGCACATGACCCTGGTTCTCACAATAAAGCCTCTTTCTTATACCAACCCGTCTCCACTCTGCACTGAGCCACCTGGAGCAGCAGCAGAGATACGTTCAGATGCTCTTTGTGGATTACAGTTCAGCCTTCAATACAATAATCCTGGACATTCTCCCTACAAAACTGGCCATTCTCGGCCTCCCCCCTCTCACGTGTGCCTGGATCAAGGACTTTCTGGCCAACCGGCCCCAGACTGTGAGACTTGGCCCCCACCTCTCCTCCACCCGCACGCTGAGCATCAGCTCCCCACAGGGCTGTGTGCTGAGCCCCCTCCTTTACTGCCTCTACACCTGCGACTGCAGTTCGGCCCACCAAAACAATCTGGTGGTCAAGTTTGCTGATGACACCACTGTGGTCGGACTCATCTCTAAGGGTGATGAAACAGCTTACAGAGAGGAGGTCCTGAAGCTGGCAGCCTGGTGTTCAGAGAATAACCTCGCACTGAACACCAAGAAAACCAAGGAAATCATCATTGACTACAGGAAGCACAGCATCGACCCAGCCCCCCTTTTCATCACCTGATGCCTTCAGGTAAGCGCTACAGGTGTATTAAGACCAGAACAAAAAAAGACTCAAAAACAGTTTCTTTCCCAAAGCGGTAACGATCCTGAATTCCCGCATACACCGAGGATAATGTGCAACATTCCACCCCATACTGTGCAATATTTATAATTTTTAATAATGTATATTATAACATACTTATTCTGCAATGTACATACCATCCAGGACCATGCACCTTACCTTCTAATGTTTACATCGTACATCTATTTTTTTGATACATATTATTTGATATCGCTGCTTTTCTTCTTACTTGCCTGCACTGGTTTTGGAGTTGGCTTTTAATCTTGTTGTACATTGTATAATGACAATAAAAGGCATTCTATTCCATTCTATTCTTATCTCTGCACTGGGGTCTTCAACCATCGTCCACCCGTGACAATCAGGAGGACCATTAAGTATTAGTACTCATCGATATATTTTTTCTCTCCTGTGTCAGTGTCTGGTCGTCTGTCAAATCTGCATTTGTGTCCACATCTTACGGAACACACGCTGTATTTAATGTTTACTATTTTTTGCTTTAAGCTGAACTCAAGACAAATTTCCTGCTTTTTATGACACTTTGAAGTGTTTGTTTCAAATGAAGAAACAATCTTTCAATCATGACATAAAATTCCTGCTGGCAGTGTGTCCTGTCCAAACCTACCTGTCCTGACACAGGATGCGCAGGAGGAGGAGCTGTGTGCTCCAGGTCTCCATACAAGATGTCAGCAAGATCCACATCAGACTCCTTCTGGCTGCTGCTCATCTCAGTGAAGACGTGAAGTTGATCACTGGGGTCCTGCAAGGCCTTCAAGAAGGACGTCTCCACAGATTCCTTCATGTTCTCTGGATCCTGAACACAACAGTTTTTTTTTTGTTTTTTTTTAGTCTTTAAACCCCAAAACACATTTACATTAATGCCAAACTTTCACTTTTTTCACATGGACATGAAGTGATTTTAACACAGATGTGGTTTTTGTTCAGCTGAGCTGAAAAATAAAGCTTTATATATTGGGCTGATTCATCGAGTCTGGTGTTTCCTAGACTGGCTGAGCACAACTGACAGAGTTAATTAGCAGTGGGTGGAGCAGGGAGGGTTAGAAAACATGCAGGACAGGTGACCTCAAAGACCGGAGGTGATGACCCCTGGGGGGTGTTCCACAAAGTGAATTTGGTCACTTTCTGGACACGTCGTCAACTCAGAGTAAAAGGTAAAATCTGATTTTTTTTTTTTTTTTCTTTTCCAAAAGCATCAGGTTTGGTTCATAACCATGGGAACAGGTGCCCTGAACATAACCTGTTCTGGGGTCAGATACGCTCTGGATGACTGCTGTTTTGTCAGTGCTACACGTTGGCGCCCCCCTCTGGTGTGGTCTCTGCATCTTCTTCGTGTCATTAGTGTTAATAATCATATTGGCTTTGGGATCATAAAGGACAACGAATGTGTGAAATGACGGACTCACAGTGTTCACTGTTATAACTCATGGTTTGGACACTCATTTGATGATGTCTTTATACACGTAGTTTGGCTATGAACACGCACGGCGCTCGTTTATTAAATTCTGAGTTTATTTCGCAAATTGATAACCGGTGTTGTGGAACCGACTGGTCGGGATACGTTGTGTCAGGTTCACACAAGCCTGAGTTCAGGATTTATTCCTGGGATAGGTTGATCATGCTTTGTGGAACAGCCACCTGGTCTCTCTGCATCATCTCCTCCAATAAAATATCAAAGTAAGATTCCTTCAGGCTGCCACCCACCTCACTGAACAGGTTGAATTCATCACTGAGGTTCAACACCTTGAAGACAAAAGCCTTTGAAGAATCCATGCTGACTTCTGCAACTTGAACACAACAAAATCACATCATTTAAAAATACATATATAGGTCAAAAGGGTTTAATTCCGCTAAATTTGCAATAGAGTTCAGCTGTGGATCAAACTTAGTCTGTTCATTGAGAGTTCCAGTTTGCACCTCATTGTCACAAATGAGAGTGATGGAGGCACTTTAAATTGAATATAATGCAAAATCTACAGCAAATGGGCTTTTCAATATTAAATTCAAATGGCCACAAAACCCACATTCCAGATCAGATCCAGATCAAACTTGGTGATAGTGAGGAGTGCCAGTCTGCACATCACGTTCAAATATGACAGTGATTGGGGCACGTTTGATTTAGCTATAATGTAAAATATACATTAAATGGGGTTTTCTATATTAAATTCAAATGTCCACAAAATCCACAATCCAGATCAGATCTGGAACAAACTTTGTCAGGTGATAGTGAGTGCCATTCTGCACCTCACTTTGAAATATGAGGGTGATTGGGGCATGTCTGATTCCTCTATAATGTAATATATACATAAATGGGGTTTTAAATGTTAAATTTAAAGGCCACAAAATCTGTAATCTGGATCAGATCTGGATCAAACTACATAACCCTCTCAAATATTAAAGAAATTTGATCTTTTTTGACAGTTACTATGTTTTTTTTTTATTAATTCAGTGTTAAAGGATAGGGATTTTTACAATTTTCCAAGATTTTTCGTGACTTTGCCCTTTGACCTTGAAAATAGAATAATTTCTTGCCCACAAGGATATGAAGCTTCAGTAAAAATTTCATAAAGATATATCCAGGCTGTTTACAAACAACAAACAAACAACATTAAACTTCACTGGCAGAGGTAATAAATGCACGATTTAAAACACACACGCACAAACACACACACATACATCATCTTTATCAAAAATATAAATTGTCAGGATTAATAGTTACAATTTATCTGCATATTATATTTTCAAACACTGAAATGAATTAACAACTCACCTCTGTTTTGTCGTGAACGTTCTCTTTTGATGTTGTTTCTCAGTTGTAGCAGAATTTTATCCAAAACTGAGCGTCTTTGGTTAATGAAAATGCTTTTTAGGCGGTGCACTCTTTGTTTGCGTCTGTTCCTTCTGAGGTCTTGCTTCTTCTGGTCAACGTGAGTGATGTTTGAGCAAATAAATATTTCTTCTGTCCAACGTGCGTGACGTAAGAGCGAACTAACCGTTATTGTGATGACCCAGGGGTCAAGTTAATGTCCATTGGATGTTTATCATGCTTTTATTTTTGAATTTCCTGTCAACCCGGAAGTACATTGAAAGAGATGGTACCGGAATGTAACTTGACACAAGATTTGAAAAAAAGGTGAACCAAGAGGAAAGTTTGTCAACAGGAGTATGTTGTAAATATGTATAGCGATAAGTTTTTGGTACAGAGAAGAATATTAAGTTAAAACACTGAAAACCTACGTTGGTTTGATAACTGTAAGCAACTAATAAAGTCTTTAAATCATCAGTCCGGGCGAACTAAATTAGACTGGATGTTACAATTATGTTCAATTTGTATTTTGATCACATGGGTTATTTTTTTTTAAATAAAGATATTATTGTTTAAATAACAAAGCATTTAAATATGTCATGAAATAAACAAAAAAAAACTTATTAAAGTCAAATAATTATTTTTTAAATAACAAATGTGACACTTAAGTCACAATATCGAGTTCACACAAAGGCACCAGTACAAAGAGTTGAGTGAAAAAAGGAAAAAATTTAAAAATAAACAGAATTACTGTAACTTAATGCACAGAATATAAGTGGTTTAAAGGGCAACAATTCAAACTTGACCTGCCAGCAGGTATGCACGGGTTCAAGCTCTCTTTAGTCTGGCGGCTAAGGGACATATTTTAGGGGAATCATGTACTTTTATACAAAAGCGCCAAAACTTTATTAGAGGTACTTTATAGTGTCCTGAAGTACATAAGATCGGGAGACATTGACTCCATAAACGTCTGCACTCTAAAAACTTGGGTTTAAGAGAACAACCATTTTCAGCCTTCTACAGCATATAATTCATGACAAACTCTTATCCAAATGTCTTTTTAAGTTCATAATATAAACTTGAAGGTTATGAAAAATGTATTAAGGCTAAGTAGGGATGCTTCGAATGTACTTCAGTGTGATTACACTCTTAGAAAAAGCATTAATCTAGGGAAAGTGACTAAATATTGTCTAACTCATTGTGAATATCAATATACCTATGCAATATAGCTGTTTGCGAGCATAGGGCAAAGGAAAGATGCTACTCATGCACTCTAACATATTTACACTCTAAAATAACAAAAGTGTTTGAACGGAAAGAAATGCTTTTTTATTAATTACAAGAAATCAATTTTGTTTTTATGGCCATAACCATTATTATTGTTGTTGTTGTTGTTGTTGTTCTCATTATTATTTTATTTGTATTAAGACAATTATCACCATATTTTTTAATTGAAAACATTGTAAATACCTGGTTGGCAAACTTCCTAGATATGCACAAATGTTTCATGAATATTTTTAATGAACTACTCTCTACAGCTTTCATGCTAGGAAGATCACAGTGACCTAATTTTATGTCTCAGAGGTAGAGGCTTGTTAAAGATCCCTACAGGCCTGAAATGAGTCCTGTACCTCTTTCCATTTTGAAACATACCACCCTGCTAATGTATAAGGATGTACGACGACGTATGACGCCGCACGACAGACGATACATGATCACATAAGCTCAGTATAGCTTTGCACTAGTTGCAGTAGCCATTCTCTACAGCTTAACAAGGTCCAATCTTGATCACTGGCCCCCTACATAATAACCATATGATCGTATTGTCATATGAATAGCAAAATATACACTGTATTATAACCATGCAAACACCCTTTTGAAAAAAGCAGGATACAGGGCTAAAATCAAATGTCTCCCGCTTTGACATGACTTAATACAACCTAAAGAGTCCCTGGACAAAGTTTGGCGCTTTTGTAAAAAAAAGTGCACGATTCTATCCCTTAACTGCTGGACTACTTTGCAGGTGACCTCCAGAGCCACCACGAGGCCTATCCCAGCAAACACGTTCACATTGGCCTCATGTGGGTTCCACATGGAGCCAATGCAGTTTTTGTTCGAGGGCTCCACCTGGGGCCGAGCTGGTTGGAGGTGGGCTTGAGCTAGCTCTGTTGAGCATCATGTGGTTAGCCAACTGGACTACATATAAAGATCAGAAGTGATTGGGCAATGGATTAAGCTGAATATTTTGCCAAATATGATAATCACAGCATCAGTCACTTCAAGGTGCTTCATGTGAATAAGGTTTAATTTGATCCATTCCTTCTGCAAGCACACTGGCAACAGTGGTCAGAAAAAAAAACTTCCTCAAGCACTGTGAAGACAGCAAGAAACCTGAACTGCAGGAACCTCACCACAAATTAATGAGTCCAAAAAGAACTACAATATTTACTGGTCCATGTTTGACACATCAAACAGGCAAAGTCACCCAAACCACTGATGATCTTTAAAACCTTACAGGATTAAATCTATAGCAGACGTTTTGATAAACTCATCTTGGTCAATTAATCAACTGTCCCAAAAAAAAGACAGCAGAAATGATTAAAAGCTTTCAAAAAACTATTTTTGGGAGAGGTGCAACTCATGTTCATGTTGAAATACCTCATAACAATAAATCTGTAAACATTTGCACATGAAAATTTGAGCAGATCATAAAGTCTGTTTTGGTGATCGATAAAGCGTCCCCATCAAAATCTGCTTTGATTTTGGAGTTCTGTCCATATGGTCTTTACATGATCGCGGTGAAGGTCTGATCGTGGATTGAATGTTAATTCTTCACAGACAGACGTACAGACTCCTCCTTTATTGTTGAGGTCCTGCCTTCATGTCACATAGTCTGATATTCTGATTTCACTATCAGTGACTTTCAAGATTCAAACAACTTTATTGATCCCTAAAAGGGCAATTCATCTTCACACCCAATTACCTCAAACAAAAATACAGCAATTAATCCACAATTATTACTAGTTGAACTTAATAATGGCACACATCACAATGAAAACAACCACACATATACATTTGATCATCCAGTAAGAACTCTGGTGTTCCAATAACAGCCACTTTGACTTGGAATCTGTGAGTCTCACCCCTTCAGTTTGACAGAGTGAACTCTGAGCTTTGAGGTGCACAATGAAGTCTCTTCCAACCAAAACACTCAAATCTTGACTCAGCTACCTTGGATGGTGAAGTGGGTCAAACAAAGTTCTCTTCATCATCTCTGTCCAAGGACATCAACTCTGCACCAAAATCCTCTTCCTGGTCAACAGTGGATCCCGGTCACATGGAAAGATGGCATTTGCCACTGGAGCAGGCTCCAGCGTCACCAGCAGCCACCCACTGGTCGGACTGAACAACTGGAATGTCCGGACACTTGACATGGATCCAAACGTCGCATCCATCACAGGTCAGGGCCTTGCTGTTGCTTCTAACTACCTTCAGACAGAAACCACATGGATATTTGATTTGTCTCAAATGTCTTTCAGTCAGACACACCACCTCTCATCAACTGTTCAGGCTCCACGGATCGGAAGAAGTGTGTGTAGAATTTTGTTACAACTAAATGACATCAAGGGAGCGTCACTCAATGACAATGAAACACCTGATGTAAACTTTCTCCCCAGCTGCATTAAAACAGTCAATCCCAAAGCTCCTCGACAGGTTCACAAAGTAGACTTTGTCATCTGCTTCATGTAATTTAACGTGAACACAAATCAGTTAAAATGTAAATAGGGGACTTAATGAGTTCATACTAGTTTGTATTAAATAGACTGTTTATTCACCAAGAAATTGACTTAATGTTATTGAGGAAAAAATGGTAATAAAACTGGATAATTTCTTTGAAAACACTTTGTACTGTAGTTCAAGGTTTACAACCCCAATTCCAATGAAGTTGGGACATTGTGTAAAATGTAAATAAAAACAGAATACGACTTGCAAATCCTCTTCAGCCTATATTCAATTGAATAAACCACAAAGACAAGATATTTAATGTTCAAACTGATACACTTTATTGCTTTTGTGCAAATATTTGCTCATTTTGAAATGGATGCCTGCAACACATTTCAAAAAAGCTGGGACAGTGGTATGTTTACCACTGTGTTACATCACCTTGACATCTTGAACTGGGGCTGTTGAGGAAACTGCAGAAAGGAAAAACTAGCAGGAAAAAACTGGGATCAGCTCCTTAAATCATGTGCAAGCTGTGTGCCCAGCTAGTGTTTTTGAAAAGGCTGCTCCCAATCCTGTAGTGTCAGTGTGTGGGGTCGAGGCAGGCCGTGATGGGGATGATGATGATGGGGTGTAGGACCCACCTGTTGACCTGAGTCATCTTAGTCAAATGGAGAAGGTAGAGGCGCAGAAAATGCTACACAAGGAGTGAGCTTCATTTACAAAGTCTGACAAGGATGTTGGGAACACCCCAACACTGAGATTGAGCATAATCCCTAAAGGATATGGACACATTAGCACACACTTGTTTATCTAAAGCCCCTTTACAAGGACGTGAAAGACTACTTGGAAGACCTTATCACATGGGGGTGCATACAGAAGTCAATCTGTGCCTCAACGGTTGTGAAAAAAAAGGTTGGACAGTCTGCGTCTTTATAGACTACAGAGAAACCAGAAAACCCGCCCCTGATTGACAGCCAATCTGTTGGGTGCGGAAATTCTTTACAGTTTGGGGAGCAACAGCTGGTTCTCAGTTACATCAGGACAAGGCATATCAGCAGGGGCTTATGGATGAGGCCTGTAGATCCTTGACTCCATTTATAACACAGCGTGGCCTCTATGAGTGGATTAGAATCCCCTTTGGTTTGATGAATGCTCCAGCAACCAGGAGCAGCTCTCGTAGCTTATTCCACAGCACGCTGTTTTACTACAATCGCCCACGATCCAAAAAAGTGCTAAAACTGGATTAAACGTGTCACGCACTGAGATGTTCACTGTACCAGATTTGTATATTTGTGAACTATCTGCGCATGTGCATCAAAGGGAAGTTTGTTCTCTACTGAGTTTCCCTTTTCTGTCTGTGGAAAAGCCCGAGAGCTGGTTTCAATTTATGGAGAAAAATAACCCGCCTGTAGATTTTGGTCTGCACACAGAAAGGGTAAACTCAGTACACAACGATCTACCCATTATTCACACATGAGCAGATAGCACCGGGAGAGAACCCACACAGGGCTACATATAGACAAACAAACACATCCACAGCTATGGACAATTTAAAGATTCCAATCCACCTAAACTGCATGTCTTTGGATGTGGGAGGAAGCTGGAGCACCTGGAGAGAACCCATGCAAACACAGGGAGAACATGCAAACTCCACACAGAAAGACCACAGGTGGGAATCGAACCCATGACCTATGCGCTGTGAGGCAACAGTGCTAACCAGCTAATCCACTGTGTTGCCCAGCAGGATACAGTTCAGCTTTATTTATGAAATATGTTTGAAGTTACTGGGAATTTATCCTTTTTTTAAAAAAAAAGACCACAAAATATCAACCTTATTAAACATCTTAATTTCTAAAAATGCAATAAAACAAGTGTGTAATAATATTTGATTTTTATACATCTGTTTGCATCTGTTTCTACAGTTTTACACCATGTACGCATTTCAAGCCCGCTGGTTAGCTGAAGCTAATGGACAGAGGGGCTACATCCCAGCCAACTACCTTGGCAAGATGTCCTACGCGTGAATAGACACTGGAGAGTCCGGACCAGTTTTTACAATCTACATCTCTGCCTTCAGAGAGAATCAGTAGATTCTAGATTTGTTAATGGTAAACTATTGTAGGCTTCATTTATATATATATATATATATATATATATATATATATATATATATATATATATATATAAAACAAAACTTAAAATAGTGAAGATCCTTATGACCAGATTAACTTGTCCACCCCACTGTCTGGATCACATGAATCCCCACTGAAAGGTAAAAATAGGGATTGTGATTTCCCCCCCGCCTTAATTTGTCAATTTTCAGAGGAAATATGGTGTTTTTTTATATATATTTGGGGGAAAAAATCCCAAACAAGGGGGTTTGGTGGGTGTAAAGTATTTTTGAGGCCTTTTTACTTTAATTTTCTTAAAATTGCTATAAAATGTGGTTTGTGGGACTAAGGGGTTGTGACATATCCTGAGAAATAGGGTACAGCGACGTACGTGCCGTCGTTCCTGACCAAAACCACTACTTTTTTTTTTTTTTTTTAATGGGGCGAGATTTTTTCTTTAAAAAAAAAAAAGTCAAATACAAGTGTTTGGCAGGTGTAAGGGAATGTGACAGTACTTATTAAAGTATTTATTTTAAGGAAAATTTTTAGAAAAAAATGGGGGATTGTGGCTGGTCTTAAGGTTGTGGTGGTTCCTGAGAACATTTTTCTTATTTCACCTTAATTTGTATACGTAAAGGGAATATAGAGGAATTTTAATTTCTAAAGGAAAAGTTGTGAACAGAATCACAGGTTGTCTGAGGTTTAAGGGGGTGCGATTGTTCCTGTGAACTATTAAATATTAAATGTACTCAGGGCACGAAACAGAATGCAATCTTTGACCTCTTAAAATAGGTCAAGGTTGGCTATCTTTGAATTGTCCAAGGCCTGTGTCCCAAGAATGGTCCCTGTGAATTTGAATGACACGTCATAAAGTCACATAGCATGATACAGAAAATCATGATACATCGGAGCCTATATGACAGTCGAGCAGTGACGTTGCATGTTGTGCCGTTGTTTCTGTGTAGGCTCTCAGTTGTCCAGGTGGTTTCCATAGTAGAGAAGCTTGAATCTTCGACTGGACTGGGTTGCTTGACGTTGTGCCGATGCTTCGAACTGTGTCAAGTGTTTCCGCCATAGACATTAAGTTCAGCCAGGTTTCCGCAAATTTTGAGGTTTGTATCACTTCAGACTAGTGATGTCATCGGTCATTCTGGAGCCTCCCTGCTGGGCTGGACCACACGAGTTTTAGTCAATTGAGAGTAGTGATGTTGTGGTTGGTGTCTGCAGAAGTTGTGTCTAAGATGAACCGGTTAAAGCCAAAGCTTGTTGAACAGTTTTTGCATAAAAATTACACACACACCCCCCCATCCATATTACACAAAGCTCATTCACTGCTCTATGCTGTCATTTTCACCCCAACGTCTCAATGGGATACACTACCATGCATATTATTTATTTGTGTATATAATTATTAACTAAGCCATTATTCTATTACAAATTTCATATTTTCATGGTGACAACGGTAAGAATCAGAGAATCATTTGTATTCCCACACCTCTGTATGTCTTGCACTTTGTTGTATCATTGCCTAGAGTGCCACCACTTTTCAACTTGCAGAGGCGTCAATGTTTCAAGAAGCTTCATCTCACCATCATGGGCAAACACCTATGACAATTAACACTGAAATCAGAACTGCATTTTAAATTTGTCAGATTAACAGTTATTCTAAATCCCTTCACAGCCAAGTGACAGATTAACAGACCAAATCTACTGCAGCAAAAATCATGAACAATTTCATAATTTATTCTTTATACAACACATGAGATCATTGTGAAATCAGAATGGGAGGTCACCAGGTCAGGAAGAGGCCATGGCTCAGTGCGGGTCGTCTGTTACACAAAGATGAGCAGCTCCAATCCAAGCTGTGTGTCCAACTTTCAAGTGAGCAAGGCCATAAACCCCAAAGTGCTCAGGTCAGCACCTTGCATGGCAGACGTCTAAAGTTACTTTGACTAAAAGTGTCACATAACACATAAAAATCAACCAAGGTAAAGTTTCTCCAAGAATAAGGCTAATTTGTTAAAAGGTCAAAATCTCCATACTCCCTGAGTGCCCCTTAGAAAATGAAACATTCTTCATAAATAAAAAACAAATTTCCAGAAGTCAACAACCCTCAGTGGTGTCACATTCACCAGAGTTTATGATGACAACTTACAATTAAATCATATAGAAGTCAAAAAAGTAGAGCATGACAACCTAAAAAGTTAATTTATCCACTGATGAACCATCTTCAATTTGATATTTAGCTCAGTTTATATATCAGGGGCCTCAAGACCAGAGATCTCAAACTGGTTTCAGAAAAGGCCAAGAGGTGTGCAAGTTTTCATTCCTACCAATCCTTCTGCTCAAAGTGTCATTCAGCAGTGAAATATAAACCTGCAGTTGTGATAAAAACCTGCACCTTCAGCGCTGGCTGGAACCAGTCTGAGGCCACTGCTCTCAATTGTCAAATTGGAAAAGCTGGGCAGTCGGCACACCCACCGTATGGGTCACAAACAGGTGACCTTAAAGGAGAAATTCTGCATTTTGTTTTTAAACTGGAGTCTATTTTTAAGATTGATTGGGTTCAAGATTTAACTCGTCTAAACACCAGACTCCACTCAGTATTTATCTGCTGCAGATGAATGCTGAGCTGCATTCCTAATCAATGGTTTTAGTTTCCTGTTTCTAATGTAAATAATCACATTTACCTCTGCAGCTAATTGGCACAAACTTCCTAACACTTGAAGACATTTTAGCATATTCAGACATTTTACTGCAGTATTTTCTGTTTTCCCCATACTCTTGTTATAAGTGGCTATTGTGGCCATTTAGCATGACACTTTAAACAATCAAACTAAATCTGATAAATAGGCCACAGGTTAAAAAAAAGTCAGAATTCTCCTTTAGCAAACTGAACAGTTTAAAATTCTGCTTGATTACAACTGAATCAGTGGCCAATTTGCACAGTGTGAATCTGCTTTTAAGAACTAAAACGAGTGAATCTGCTTTTAAGAACTAAAACGAGTTCCATCTTCTGGCTCTTCCTTATGACTGCTGCTGGCAACGTCCCTAAAATAATCACTGTCGCTATCGATGGTAATGACTGTGTTCGAGCGTCTCTCTGTGCCGTCATTACTCTTGTGCCTTTTGCTTTTCTTCTTGTGTTTCTTTTTCTTGTGGCGACGCTTGCTTCTCTCAGAAAAGCTTTCATCACTGAAATCCTCCATAGTCAGGCTTTTGCTGCACCTTTTTGACCTCTCTTTGTATCTTTTATGATCCTTGCTTTTTCCCTTTTTCTTGTGTTTTCTCACCAGCGTGGACGAGTCACAGTCAGAGTACGATGCAGAATGTCTGCTGTAGATGAGGTCCTCCAAATGTCGTGCTTTGTATTTCCTCTTGCCACCAGGCTTGTTATGGTGAGATCTTGGTGAAGGTGAACGACTGCTGGAGTAAGTCCTTGAACGCGAACGCTTCCTAGCTCGCCGCCGTGATTCCCTGCTGCGGCTTCTGGAGTGAGAGTAGAAGTGTCTGTTTGAGTATTTATGGTAGTTGCGGCCCAAAGAACGCCAGTTTCTGTGATGAGTCTTGCCATCGTCACAGTCTCCGTCTCGACTGTGAAAGCTGTATGACTGCACACTACAGCTATGTGACAATCTGTGATACTCGTAACCAGAATGGCTGAAATCATCATCCCTCCTTTTATTGTAGCTGCTGCTACATTTTGAGTATGAGGCATCTCGAGTGATGGAATAAGAACAACCTCCATCAATGAGGAAATGACTGCCGTTACCCGGAGAGGTCACTGGACTCCTGTGCTCTGTGCTTCTTGACCTCCTCCACCTCCTGTTCTCTCTGTTCTTAGACCAATGCCTCTCCCTGTGGTTATTATGATCATATCTTCCCTCTGTGCCTTGACCATCTCTATTTTTTCTGTCTGATTTATGAGATGTTTTGTGTTTTTTAGATGTAGAAGACCACCTTTCATCTGCATTCAGCTGATTATCCACCAACACTGCGTTCTGTGACCTTGAGCCATCAGCTGTGTCACTGCTCTGAGAAGGTTGAGGACTAGGACTGATGAATCGAATGTGTTGAGGAGCAGGAGGCACTTCTGTAGAATCTTCAGCAGAAGATTCATCAGAGTCAGAAGAAAGTTGGACCAGTTCAGGAGTGCGCTCTGCTCTGGGTTTAAGAAAGCTGACAATAACGCAGTCATCACTATCAGAACAATAGTCACTGTTAACTTTACTATGAGTTGCTTCTGTGTGATTACGAGTGCTGGAAAGCTGTGACAAAGGTACAGACTCTGCTGTGTCCTCCTCAAAACTGGTATCACTGTCAGAGTCCGGGACAGTCAGATTCTCCCTATTTTGCTCTGCTGCTGTAAAATATGATGGTCCAGGTGTTTCATCATCCCACACGGAGGAGCTCAAATTAGATCTGGTATCTTCATGTGGTTCCAAGTCCAAAGAGTTTGGCTCATCCTCTGAGATGGTTATTACTGATGAGTTGGTGCTGCCGTCTTCATTGGTGAAAGAGCCGGGGCAGTTGTATACTGTGTTCTGATCATATGCATCCACATTGAAGGGACACTTGGCAAAGCTGATGAACTCATGCAGAAAGTGATCTGTGCGACCCTGAAGAAACGGCCTCAGCTCGTCTCGAAAACTTGCATCTTCCATGTCACACTGGGTAATACGTGACATGATGATGTGTTGAACTATGTTGACCAGAGAACCATGGGCACCATACAGCACAACAAGCTCTCTTTTTAACCAGGGGATCAGTCGATGCAAGCAGGCAGGATTTCTTCGGTAGAACTCCGCTGAGGTGTCTCTGGAGCGACCACCATCCAAGATATTTGTAACTTTCAATCCTTTCCGGTACAACTCCCTCCTGAAGTTGATCATTTCTTGTTCTCTGACTTTATGCAGTGCCGTGCCTTCCCTTGCAGCCCTCCTCCTGGCTGCCAACCTCATCATCATCTGCTTGATATATCTGTACTGAGCTTGTTGGTGAGAATTAACTGAGGCTTCAAACATCACACCATTGTCTTGAAGTGGGGAAGTCCTCCTCTGAAGCGCTCTGTGTACTCCAGTAAGAGTTGTGCGGTACCTAAACCGAACGCCACCAAAAGTGCCAAAGGAGCCATTATCTACCGGCCGCAGGTCGTAAGTCTGAAAGTCATGTTCTGAATTTATAGTGTGATAGATGGAATTAAATGGCTGTTTGCATAGAGGGCACTCTGCCTTGTTTTTGGACCACTCACGAATGCAACGGAAGCAAAACTTATGCAAGCAGGTGTCCGAGTAAGCAATGTTGTTAAATTTGTCCAAACAGATCGGACATTTAGAATCTGGTGACAACTCTGTTGACATTTTTTCAGAGGTATTCCTTCTGAGACTCTTCTGTGTCTGCTGCGGCACAAACTTGATTGCAGACATTATCTGGAGGAAAAAACAAAAAGTCACAATTAGGGATGCATGATTACACGGTGGGCGGCACTGGGTGGTAACGCCCACCACTTCAGCTGTGCAGCCACACTGCACAGTCTGTTACAAGGACGCAAAGTGCATACGGGACCATTTTTTGATATTGTGGGAGTTAAAATTTCACTTGATTAAATTTGTGCGAGTGCATTTGTTTTGTTGACAGCTACCGCCGGGCATTACAAAATGTGACAGGGCGACAGTGATGCAAGCAACTGTAAGTAAAGTAGGTGTGCATTCAGGAGCAGAGCAGACACTCCAATCCTGCTTCAGTCAAATCAGCCTTGGGCACAATGCACATCAGGGCAAAGCACAGAAAAATGAGCACTGAAATATCACAAGTTGAGAATCGATTGTGCATAGATATTGTTTGGATCCATGAGTGTGCAATTTTCCACACTGTACGGCTGGAAGCTCTGGTTAGGGAGCTCTGTGACGGCTTGGATGAGGATTATATTCTCTGCAGCACCTCATAAAGAGAGAAACCAGTAAACAGAGTGAGTTTAGAGCAAAGTGCAGCTTTAAAATTATATAATTGAATTATCAATGATAATAAATTATCCAAAACAATTAGCTGATTAACTCAAATAATTCGATTACAAAGTGTTCAAGTCAAATTCTGTGCCTCGAAGCTTCATTTAACGTTGTAGTACATAAGCCAGGCCTGTGTGTGGCGTTGTAATGTCCCCAGAAAAAAAAACAGAAGATGACTAGAGCATGTGCATGAGCCATGTAAGAGCTCATTAATGCATCAAAGCTATAGCTTTCCAATGTGACACACAGAGTAAGGTCAAACCTTTTAAGAGAAAGATGGTCCATGCTGATCATCTAAAATAGCTTATTGCACATTTAAAGCGAAGCAGTACATTTGTCTGTTTTTAAAAAAAAAAGTTTGGTCCTCTGGCTGCTCTCTGCTCTATGGCAGCCGGCTGCTGTCTGTCTCTGCCCAGTGTGAGGGGCTAAGCGCTCCGGTCACACCAGGTGAGTCACAGCTCCGCCCCCGGCCACACTGACAGTCTGTGAAAGAAGATCCTCTCAGCAGAGGTCCACTCTTTCCTCTGTGTTTTACTCAGACTCGCACTGTTTCACTTTTTAATTTTCCCTTTTTTGAGCAACACACAACACTTCCCAAACACTGTAACTTGAATAAAAAAGCGAGGCTTGCATGTTCAACCTCCAGCTGAAATGCATCTGCTGAATCACAGAGAAAGAGGGATTTAAAAAAAAAAAAAACAAATCATGCAGGGACCCAATCCACCAACCTTAAAAAAAAATGTTAAATGTAATGTTAAAACATTATGTGAAACAAATACCTAAAAAGCCTATGAATTAATCAACTCAATTTGTTTTTATTGTTGAGACAATAACCTTAGTTTGCAGCAATTTTACATCTAAAACCCCCCAAAATATCCAGGGTTAAATGAAATAAATGGTCAAGATTGATTTTTATCTATTAAATATTTTTAATGTGTCTGAGGATCATCCAATTTTATTTTATGCATTACCACATTTTCCAGAGTATAAGTCGCACCAGAGTATAGCGCCTTTTTTCTGCATTATCAGCTCTTTAATTTGAGCTTTTTGTGCACTGTTGAAGTGTAGTTTCTATTACTCACATTTATTCAATCATTACTGAGTTAATTTTGTTTAGTGCTTTGATTCCTAAGAAAGCCCTGTATAAATAGTTATAATTATTAACAACAAATGTGATTTTTCTGAATACAAGTCAAAAAACAAAAGTGATATACTTGGGAAAATATGTTAAGTAAATAGTATTAATATTAAATAGTATATGCCATCTGTGAATGAATGTTCAGCCAAAGTTAAAAGAACAAAAAGATGTTTTGTTGACATTTGTGGTTACCTTTTTTTTTTTAAATTGTGATGTTGCATAGACTCCACAAATTATGTAATTTCACTGGTATTGGAACAACTACTAAAGTTCTAGTTTAGTCACATGATCCGTACTGTACTTGGGACTGTGTGCAATCAGCAGAGATATTAGCCCTAAAATCCTGTTTACCCCAATAGACTTGCAAAACAGTAAATCTATTTATCAGCACAAACTAAATACAACGGACAAAAATAAGTACAGTGGCATTAACACAAATAAAATACTGCACTACATATGCAAATAAAACATTACTATCTGTAATTCTACAGGAGAGAAAAAACAGAAGAATGATTTTTACTAACAGTAAAGAACCAGAAAAAATACAATAAATAAATTTAGAGAAAACTATAATAAAATACACCTGTGACGTTGTCTGATTACTCTATAAAATGACAATCGTCAGTCAGTCAACAGGCTAGTTAGCTTAGCATGCTCTCCGTAAATAAGTGCCATGGTTCAATTTTTAAAAAAGGAAAAATATGAGTCTACTGAATCAAGATGTTGTATACTCAGAATTCCGACATTTTATCGATGCTTAATATCTTTCATTAGTTCATGACCAGAGTTAAGAAGTTAGCTAGCCAACACTTAGCTAACACTTAGCACTCAGGCAGGAAAGTTAATCAAGTACATTACTTACCACTCAGGTCCGCAAATACTCTTAAGCCACTTTCTGCGTATTAGTCTTATGAATGGCCTCCAATAATTCTGCGTTTTGAAGGCAGTCATTTATTACAGAACTTTAAAACAGTCTGAACAGACAACGCGCTATGAGCGGAACTGTTGGACTGCTCTCGCTCTCGTTCTTCTTCTTCCTCTTCATTCTTATCCTTATTGGTGCATTGCTGCCACCTTCTGCATTAGTTCGTTATAGCAGTACTAAATCCTCTGAGTCCAAAGTCTTTCAAGTATTTAAAAAGCCCAAACTTACCCTTCCCACTTGACCCTATGTCCAAAATACTTCATACAGAAACGTCTTTCAGGCCTGTTCTTCTAAATTCTGAGAAAAGTTCTTGCCTTTCTCTGGAATATTTATTACAGTACATGTGCACATTGCTCCACTGTCTCTGGCTGTGGACATTTCAAACATAGTCCATCCTGATGTTTTCCCAGGAGGATGAGAATACTGTACAAGAAAGTATGCCCAGTTCTCAGTCTGGCAATAGTGACTTCATCCTTTCTTTTCCACCCTTTGCTTCTACAACTATTTACTGAATCTATCACAAGATATTGAAAATAAATGCCTACTAGTCTCCTGCATTTTTTCCATTGTAAGTTTATTTCTCTCCTGACAATACACTTGCTCTCTGCTTTAAAAAGGTTAATACTGATGTCTATGTTTTGATTTGTCACAGCTTTTTTAGACAACCTATCCACCTATTCTCATTTCTTGGGATACCTATATGTGCTGGAACCCACATCAACATTATCACATCCCCTTTCCTTGCCACTAATCACAAAAAGAATGTCATAAATAAGGTCTTTCCAACTCCTGGATGAAACTGTCCTATTGATAGCTGACACAGAGTCACTGCACACCAGCACTTTACAATGATAAATCTATGATGTCCATTGGACTGCTATTATAATAGCCACTAACTCCATATATTCAGGAAATCTGATGTTGTCTTGCATGACTCAATATATCATCCTTGGACTACAAAAGCTGCTCCACTAGCACGTTTCTGGACCCTTCAACCCGTCAGTAAAAAGTAACATGTTCTTGGTACCTCTGTTACGTGCTCATGAAATGCATTGATTGGACACCATTATTATTCTCTGCCTTAATTTCAAGTAGTGCAAGGTCAATCTTAGGTATCTCTAACTGCCACAAAATTCCCGGACAGAAAACCTGGTCATGCAACAATAGTTCCTTTGGTACTACCTCTCCTGACTATCCAAAGCGTAGCAATTTTGCAACTTCTCTCTCCCACCTTGGCTGAATCAGTACTTTAACAGGGCAATTGTCTCTCTGACCCATGAGGTTTATCCAATAATTAGCCTAAAGTTGCTTTTGATGCAAGCTAAGTGCCATTTCTCTTGTTTCACACACTGGAAATGAAAGCACCTCTCCTGACCCAGAGCCTGAACTATAGATCCAACTAAGAGAAAACTGTCTTGGGAGGCAGATCCATATGCCAAGCTACCATATTCCATTCTTGATCTTATCAAATATACATAAATTTGCTTTAAAGATGCCATATCTGCTCCCCATTCCAGCAAGACACCTCATTATGTTCATGACCTTTTTGCATTTCTCAACCACTTTCAGGTGATTCTTTAACTACGGGCACTATTGGCCTTGTAAATGTAATTTCCACCACACCATTGCCTTACAATATAAAGCGCCTTGGGGCAACTGTTTGTTGTGATTTGGTGCTATATACATGTGCTCTGATCTCACTGTTTATCTCCATAGAAACTATCCAAACAATCTTTCATACAAACTGTTTAAAGGGACATTACAGTGTTGTGGTGGAAATTACGGCAATAGTGTGGGACAACTACATTTTGTTTAAAAAAAATCACAACAGTTGTATGACATTGAATACCCCAATTATGTTTTGATTATTTTACTGTTATTCAGAGATATTTTAAAACATTAGAAAAAACGTTTCTTTACCATTCATTTTTATCATTGAAGATCAAAAGTCTGGGTGTGGGACAAGCACAAAACGGCAATATTTGCATATAATGATGCTGAAAAAAGGTGAAAAAGTCATCATAGACTACTTTAACACACTTTCATTGTAAAGATAACTATAAAAGTGTGAAATTTCCCCTTTTTTCTGTTTTTCATACAATATGATCAAAGGACATAAGTGCCCATAGTCTAAGAATCACCCTTTCATTATATCCCTCCATGCAAGTCTTGAGCGAGCAAAAAAAAAAAAAAAAAAAAAAACTCACAAGAACCTAAAACTTGATACTCTGTCCAAATTCCTACCATATAGCATCAGTTTATATTTTCTTCAGTTTTCTTCCTAGTAAAGAACATTTAAAAGCTGCTAAAGACCCTCCTCACTTAAGTGTCTTAACATTATTTTTTCCAGAAAATGACTTTTTTTAACTTATATTTTATTAAACTTCATAACACATACAAATCAACATAAATATGTCCAGGTACAGAGTATTATTATTTTAAACAATGTCCATTTTTTGTTCCATTTGTGGTTCCCGTAGTCTCAGTCTGTGTTAATTTTTCCATTAAGAATATGTCCTCCATTGTCGCGATCCATTGGTCTTTTGATGGCACGTCCACCTTCACCCACTTCTTCGTTATACATTTCTTTGTTGCTATTAACATTACCATTACTAAATATTCATTACATTTTTCAATGGTGCCATCTCAAAACTTACTCAAATAAACGAGTTCAAGTTTCAATGGAATTGCACATCCTAAAACTTGATACAGGATATTACTGACAACTTCCCAAAAATCTAAAAGTTTTGGACATTTCCAGAAGGTGTGAGAATGGTCTACATCCATCTTCCTACATTCTCTCCAGCATTTCTGATGCACCTGTAGTTACTTTTTAACTTGGGTGTAATAAAGTATTGTATCAAATTTTTCCAGGCAAACTCCCTCCATGTCTGGGAGCTAGTAATTGTACAATAGAATTTCAGGAGCTGACTTCTTACATTCAGCCAATGCAGCCTTTAACTCATCCAGAGTAAATGGAACATTATCCTTCTCTTGAAACGTTCCTTTTCTTTGACTAGCTCACAAAGAGGCTCTCATATTAACCTCTGTGGACTAGCTTCAGAATAGCTTCCCTCCATTGTTTCTGCTCTGCCCCTTTTCTCCTCTTTAGGTAGATTACAAGAATTGTGGACTCTACTCAGAGTTCTCACCATCATTTGCCTTTTCTGCATTTGATATTGCCACCTGCTCTCCATCAGAAAGAATAGGGTAGCTCCACTCTCTTCTATTACCTTCCCCATTTCCTTGTTCCCTATCTTGTCTAACACAAATATACCCAAATAACATAAAATCCAATCTACGCTGTAACCATGTTTCTTGAATACATATAACATCTGGTTTCTCAGTTCTACTATCGATAAACTGTTTAAAATCCTGTCCGTTTGCTGGTAAATGTCTTGCATTTCATTGTAACAGTAATCAATAGGATCATCCCAAACTATTCCCTTCCTGACTTGGTTGCACACTGAGCCCATCCTGTATTTCTTCCCATTTTAAATCCACCACATCCAAGTCCTGTACTGCCGCCTTTATAATTATTTGAATTCTGTTTTTAACATCAGCTTTTACATTTATTACCCCTACAATAAAGATAACCAAGTCCCTCTTTTCTTCCAATGTCCTAGTTCTCTTTCAGCATTTAAGTTTCCCGTCTGATATTTCCTCCGTCAACAGTCTTTGGTGGTTTGACTCTTTTGAGTGCTTCTGCATACATCTTCACCTTCACTTTTGCATTGTGAATCTCAACTTCTCTTCATGACTTCACACCCCCAGTATGCAGCACTGTGGCCTCCACCACAGTTGCACCATTTTGGGCTCACTCCCTCCTCAGTCTCCATAATCATGGCCTCCACCACACCTGGCACAGCTTTTCTCACCATTACACTTTTGCCACATGGCCAAACTTGTGGCACTTAACCCTAACCCCCACCCTGTCCCTCATGAATCCCAACTATACCTCACTTGGTAGGCCTCATGCACTGAACTGTATCAAAACTGTTTTTTTTCTAGATTCCATTGGTTAGATGCTTTGCACTTCTAACTACTCCACATCTAACCGTTACAGGAATCCCATAGATCACTCCTTTACTTCTATGTTCTCCCACTCTCGCCTTCACCACCACCGCTCTCCCAACAGCTTGCAACTTTTGAGCTTTCCCACTCTGCTCCACTAAACTGAATCTAATTAACAAGTTTCCATCATTCAAAACTCGAGCAAACCTCACATTCCCAACCTGAGTTTTACACATTTTGTAAGCATTAATGGGTCCAAGCGTTTAACTCTGCCTTCAAATCTCACATTAAACTGTTCCTCACTCTGATTCCATTCCTTGTCCTCTTTGATCCCTTATTAACACACCCTGACACCCAAGTACTACTCCCATCTTCCTCTTCTAAACTGTCCATATTCCAACTACTCTCTCCCTGTTCTCCTCCTGCCATTCCTAAGGGAATACCTGTGAGAGCACCGGACCTATACAAGCCTTATAGGTCCAGTGCCCGTATAGGTTAAATCTGCGTTTGCTTTTATCTGCAGTTTATATGATCCAAACTGTCCTGGAACACTGTATCCTCTCCCGTCTTTCGTGACTGATTCTTGCCAAAACAGACTCCATGTCCCAGATAGACTACTGTAGCATTTTTGCTTTTTGTTTGTTTTGTTCCACAAAATTGACAAACTCACTGACTGAATGCCACACTACTATTATTGTGAACACCACCTTTTCTACTTTTTTTTTTTACTAATGGCCAAATTTCATAGCCTTAAGAGTGTGCATATCATGAATGCTTGGTCTTGTTGGATTTGTGAGAATCTACTGGTACCTTGTTTCCCATGTAACAATAAGAAATATACTCAAAACCTGGATTAATCTTTTTAGTCACATAGCACTACTATTATTCTGAACACTACTGTATGAACTGAGGAACACACTAACAACAAATATTGAATAATACAGTGTTTTTGATGAGCGGTGCCAAACTTTGTTCTCCGAAGTGTTTGTTTTGAACCTGGATCTTAAAATAAATGACACACCATTGCATTGTTGACGTGGGAAATTATCTTCTTTTTCCACCCATCACAATTTTCACAGCCCAACGCTTATATAATGGGGCTATGTAGAGTAATTGCTAACAATAGCATATTTGCAATTAACTCGTACATAATCTCGTTATTGGTCACATGACCTCTGACCTTGAGTTAATTTGTAACGTCAATATGGATTAAACATGGTGAAATGGTTGTTTGTTGATCAAGGATGAAGCTGTTCAGTCTGGGAAAGAACTGATCAAATGGTGATTTGTCTGTGTTCATTTGGTTCGAGATGTTGGTCGATGAGCATGAGCTCCATTATTTTCCAGATTGCCTATAAAAGGGAAAGTTTGTCTGGAAAAAATAAAATGAGCAACACACTCATATATACACTTAAAGACAGACACACACAATTACGTGCAAACATACAAACACACAGTGGTACACACGCACATACACACAGGCTCTCCCTCAACTCAAAAATACTATAAATGAACCTTTTCAGCTTTCTTCAGTGGTTCATCACATTCAGCAACAGAATAATATAATCAGAATAAATTAAAGGTATCAGCCTAAAGCTGTCAGAAGTGCAATTTAAGATTAATTCTATTTTTTTTTTTACTGCAATTTCACCACTTGTTTAAAGTATAAATTAAACAATCATAAAAAAAATACATATATTTTGAACTGGAATACTGAAAATAATTATCTCAGAATTAGTATTTTCATCTGCAGTGTGCACTTAAATAATTTCAATAATGGCAATTTCACGGCAGGTTATATGTAATGTTTTCAATGTAAAATAATAAATACCAGTTGAGAAAGATCTGTCAATTTCTAAATGTTTTGTAATACTCCAAGTCACAAGAAGAATTTGGCTCCAACATGGCTCCCTGAGTCATGAATATATTTTTCACATCGTCATGCCATAACTTTCTGTATAAATGGGCTCTAGTGCTCTTGTCGATTTTTGGATGAAGTGTCACTCCTTTCCTAAAGCAACTTTGATGTGCTACAATTTCTTGTTTCTTCTTGTGTTTTGATAAATGAGTGGTTGCTCCATATTTTCACATTCTATTTATGTAACAGTATTTCAAATACATTTGCATTTAAAATGCTCTTTACTTAATACAAATTAGATGAGTTTCAGATTCAGAACCTGGTATTTTGTGAAGCAGTTTCCCAATTACAATGCAAATTTGACAATTTTTTTTTTCCATTTTGAGGATTAAATATTCATCTGAGCCTCGCCTGTGAAACCAGCAAAATAGAAATTTAATATTTCCTTATTTTCACAAATCTGTAGATTTGGATCATTCATAAATTACTTTATTGTATTTTCCCTCCAAAAAACAATCAAACACAGTCAATTCATGCAATATTTCAGTGATGCTCATGGGTCTTGGGCAGATCTGGGATAACTTCCCTTGTCTCCATAACCACGTCACCCTAAGCACAAAGACAAGGAACAGAAAGTCAAAAACACGTTTAATTTCGCTGAAACGTTTAAGAAGCTTCTGCAGATAACAGGGGGAGAAACTCAGGTATAACATTTCAGTAAGGAGCTGCTTGGACGGTACAGAGAGACAAGTGTCAAACTTTATTATAATAAGTACAGAGAGCTTGTGAGCCTACATACAGAAAATCTATTGATCTGTATCTCAAAACATTACAATATCGTGAAAAAGTTCAATATTATTGTCACATATTTCAGAAAGTGAAAATATATAATCTACACTTATTACATATAAACTAAAAAGTTTCAAGCATTTTTTTATTTTAATCTTGACAATTATGGCCAACAGCTCAAAAAATAAAATAAAATAAGGAAAAACACATCTCAAGATATTAGAATATTTCAAATCATTATATATGCAGTATAAATACCATGAATCTCCATCTGGTTAAAACCACAATGATGGTGACAACTGCTGACTTGAGTTGTCCCGAAGACACCCACTGATGTACTCCACAAGGAAGGTAAGTCACAGAAGGGCAATGATGAAAGTGCTGGTTGTTCACAGTGTTGGATCAAAGCATATTCATATAAAGCTGACTGGAAGGGAAAAAGTGTGGTAGGAAAAGATGCACAAGAAACAGGGATGACCGCAGCCTTTACAAGATTGTCAAACAAAGCTAATTCACTGAAGTGCGCTTGTTTACAGTGCAGAAGGTTCCCAGTTCAAGGCCATCCACCAGGAAAGACAACCGGTATAAAACTTGCACCAAATAAACATGTAGCTTCACTTCAGATGTGCTGTGGTGAATCTTGAGTGAATACAAGGGAGAAGCCGGAGGGACTTCACAAGCTTCACAAGGAGTGGGCTGAGGCTGGGGTCACACGCAGACGGGTCCAAGAGATGGGCTACATGTGTCACGTTCCTCGTGTCAAGCAACTTGTGAACCAGAGACCATGTCAGAAGCATCTCACCCTGACTACGGAGCAAAAGAACTGGACCACTGGTCAGTGATTATTACCAAGTCCTCTTTTCAGATTAAAATAATTTTTGAAGAATTTCTGGAGGAAGAGCAAAGAGGCACAGGAGCGAAGTTACCTGAAGTCCAGCACAAAGACTTGGGGTGCCATGTCATCTACTGGTGTTGGTCCACTGTGTTTTATCAAATCTAAAGTCAACATAGCCGGAACACTTCATGCTTCAGTCTGCTGACAAGTTTTACGGTGAGGCCGATTCCCTTTTCCAGGACTTGGCATCTTCCCACAGTGCCAAAACTACTCATCACTGGTTTGCTTGCCAAGGTATTACTGTACTCAATTAGTCCCATAGACAATGCCTGACAGATTCTCTGTGTAGTATTGTCAAGAGGATGATGAGAGACACCAGATCCAACAGTAATTTTTTAGATACACATTCTCTAATTTTTTGAGCTATAGGCCAAAAAAATAAATGCTTGAAACATTGTAGTTTGTATGCAATGAGTCTAGAATATTCCAGAAATTTCACTTTCTGAAATACGTGACAAAAAAAAAATCATTTATTTTTAAATTTATTTAAAAAATATGCAATTCTAATTTGGTGAGATGCACCTGTATATATGCACTTAACTTTATATATACACCTTAGCTACAAACTTTCCACATTAATTTTCCCTTAGAGAACCTATTCTATTTCATTCAGCAATAATTGTGTATTGAGCCCATCAGAATGTTTTCCCACATTAAACTTCACTGGCTACCGAGGAACAGGGTCAAGGGAAAATCTCCATCATTGAAATTAACAAAATATTATGGTTCCTAAGTGGTTTAATGCCCCAAGGACCAGTCCAACCAAGGGAAGGAATAAGTACTTATAAAATCATATCTGTCAAAAGTGTGTGTATTCAAATTAAAATTGCTAATGACTTACTACTACCATGGGCGCAATTTGGTGGGGGACAGGGGGGACATGTCCCCACCTTTTCAACCAGGGGGGACAGAATATGGAATGTCCCCCCCACTTTCTGACATATGTGTTTACTTGAAACATGCTATGCCAGTCTTACGTGCAAACCATGTCAGTCTTATGTGCAAAACCATGTCAGAATAGTATCTTTGTTTCTACAAGTTTGTATTTTTAGCAGTATTGACTTGTTTACAACACCTGTTTCTTGTTTGTCACATTCAGAATTTTCTGGGACTGCATTTGCCCAAATTTGAAACCAAAAATAGTTGCCTCTAGGGACTAGTGTCTACACATAAGTATCAATGGACTAGTAGTAAATCAATATGCTAATTTACTAAATTCTAAAAGTTAGAAAAGGAAATCAGAAAAGCTATCTGAGACCTCAGAAAGTCCATCTGCAATTATTGCTTGATCTCCAAAATCAGTTAATTATGTTCAGTATGAGTGTTGTCATTAGTGCCACTTCGAAAATTAAATTCATGATAAGTAATTTATCCTAAACTTATGATCTGTTGTTTTTTTCAAACCTATGCAAAAACAAATCTTGAGAAAAAAAATACAGTATGCGGTAGTTAATAATTATTAAGAGCCTGTTCTTTCATATTTATGAATACATTTTACCACATTGCAGTTGTTTTTTTAATGAGAACTCAACCGATCATTCTTTTTGAGTTCTACACATGTGGTGATACCTTATTTACACCAGGATGTTAATAAAATCAATGCTGGCTATTCTCAGAATAAAGTACTTATATTCACAGTTTCAAATTGTATAAGTCAAATGGTGTCCACTTTATGGTAGTGAAACTGTAGTGTAAAGGTTTGTTAGTTATGGGGTATGTAACTGTATGGCCTCAACCGTAGTGGTGAAACAGTTAAACAATAGCGCAGTTAATAATTATCGTTAAATTAACATTTCATACTTACTGGGAACAACCTGGGATTCAGTTCCACAATGCCATAAGGCCTATTCTGTGAGAGACAATGACAGAGTTAGTACACTTGTAAGATCAATGCATCAACACTTTTCTTTAACCTCTTAAGCCCTAGAGGCTATTTCACCAAATCACATACCCATACATTATGATTTATTTCTCAGCTTGTACAAGGTCAAAAATGCAAAAGTTTGGATCAGCTAAAAGACAGGTCCTAGGGGATGTTGTGGATGCAAAAAATTTGAAAGTAAATAATACTTGGTAAGGGTAAATGAGGTTTTTTTTCCCCCCCCAAAAAAATTAATTCCGATTTATGTCTTTATTTGCTTGGCGTTTCAGCTGTGGTAAGTTGATATGTGATTGAAGTGGATACTTTTGAAGAGGAGACTTCGCTTGACATTTTGATGTATAATAAGTGTATGTTGGTGTCAGTATTGGTTAGTTATGAGTGTTCAAATGTTCCAAAACAGGGCAAGTCCCCAAATTTGGGGACTCTAGGGTTTAAGAGGTTAAAACAACGATTAATAGTATTTTTCCCATGTCAATGCAAAAGAAACAGCATTTTATAAAATCCTAACAATCCTATGTTTAATTCTGCATTAATTCTTTGATAACGTTAACATTTTGATGAGCTCATCAAAAACTGCGTAGAGGCCCTAAACCAGGAATCTGAAACTAGGATTAACAGTTTGCAGATTTTGTTCCAATTTCTATCTGATCACCTCAGCAGATGACTTAACTGATAAACCGCTATGAGTTGAGGAGACAAGTTCATTAGTGAAACTATCTCATGAGATCATCAGAATGTCAGCCATTTATGGTAAATACTGGACTTGACTTAGCATAAATAATCATAGATTGAACTCAATTCCAAACACCAGAACAGGAGATCAAATTCATGAATTTATTTTGGAAATAAAACATAGTAATTCCCATCAGTGGTATTAATTAATTCTACATTCCAATCCATCAATATTTCACATATGGACTGCCTTGTTGGTGTGCAACCAGTCCGCTCTGTGTCAGTCTGCTCCTGTCAGATCTCAGACACTAAGCAGCGTGGGGCCTGGTGACTACTTGGATGGAGACCTCTTTGGAAGACCAGGGTGACACTGGAGTTGCGTCAGGAAGGGCATCTGGCATAAAACTTGTGCCAAATGCCAATGTGGTTACAGCTGTATCTGCTGTGGTGACCCCAAACAAAATGGGAACAGCAGAAAGGTAGACAACAACATTGCCTTGTTGGTCTCAGTGCCACACACACAAAGTGATACTTCATTTTACAAAATTTGCTTTTTAGCTGCCAATTTGACAGAACTGTGGAGTACTAGGCCTAAAAGAAAAATTGTTGATTGCAAGTAGCTTAATTTTTCTCTATGAAATGATAAGATCTGTGAAAAAAATGCAGTGTTAAAGCATTACTGTTTGGAAAAAAATACCTTAAAAGCCTATCAATTAAGCCCCACGACAAACCGGCATCTAATCCAGGGTGTACCTGCCTCATGCTCTATGACTGCTGGGATAGGCTCCAGCCCCCTACAACCCTTAATTGGACTAAGCAGTTGAAGATGAGTAAGCCTATCAATTAATGTTTGTTTTTATTTTGGGGAAAACACCCTTATAACGCACCATTTTTCATCTACAAATCCAAAAATGTACACGACAGCATGCCCGTGGACCCCCCTGAGGGTGATGCAGCTGCTTTCTCACCCATCACACACTTCTTCCTGAGCAAAACTATTTCAGAGATAACCTTCTTTGGCCAGGTGAAGACTAGTTAGCAAGTCGTGCTTTTTTTTTTGGTTAAAAATAAATAAGCACACCATTTGAATCAAATATTAACAGGGTGGTTTTGTGCAGTTTAGTGTTAAGATCGTCATTGCAGGTTATAATCATTTTATTGTTTCATATTCTGTTGTAATGAGTTAATGCCACACACTCCAACACACACAGTAGGTAGAGGTACGCGCTTCTAAAGCTGGTTTGTGAGCTGCCCATGATCACAATTTATTCATATCGTATTTATTTATTTATATAAATGTTACGTTTATTTTCAGCCTGTTGCTGATGATGTGACAAGGTGAGCACGATGACTGATTTAATTGTCCACATCTTGAAAATGACGTTATGTTTCAGAAGTCGGTGGCATCGTGCTTATGACTAACATCAGCATGATCAACTCTGTGAGCATTTTATTACAAATATCTGTAATAGTATAGCTTGCTGTGTGGATAATTATCACTACAGATCATCTTAATAACATGTGCTGCAGTTTTTTCATCGAGTGAGGTGGCCACTACAGTGAGAGTGCAGCTCCAACTCTTTAACCATTTGGCTTAACCGGGCAAGTTTTATCAATAAATGCAGGATGTTTCAAAAGTCAAGTAACTATGTTACATAACCATGACTTCAATTTTGTCTGAAATAATCGTGATTATGAATTTTGCCATATTCAAGCAGACCTACTTGTGCCTTAAGTAGAAACTACATTTGACCACATTACAGGATGTCAAACTGACATTGAAAAATTGGAACGGATCCAAATCTGTACATGCTGCCCGTACAATGCTAGCATCTAATTCACACATCTTTACAAACTTAAAACCAGAGGCAGGTGATCCCGGTGTCGCCAACAGAACGGTCTCCTTGAAAATCGGTTCCCCGATGACGCGGTTCACAGATTCACACCTCATTTCTACTTCAAACTGCACTCCAGTCATCATCTATCTCAGCGACAGATATCTGAAGCTTTTGTACAACAATCATTTCCATGTAAATTCAGCATTATTTCATCATAAAGGCGGTGGAAGCGATCAGAGTGTGTGGCTAAACGAGCAGCTAGCTGATGCGTTCACTGCGCATCGGACATTTCAAGGATCCACCATGTAGAGTTTATTTATGTCCAGAGTTTATGGATCCAGTGATCAATTTCATATTTATCTAGTTTGAGACTCAATAAAATGTTGCTGACATAGAAAACCTATAAAGCCTACTTTTAGTATTCAGAAAATTCACAAGTAGTATCGATAAGGGAATCAATAAGGAATTGGATCGATAAGCAGAATTAATATTGATAAAATCTTATGAATACCCATCCCTACATAAGACAGTCCAAACTATACCTTTGTGGAATTGTTATGCTCAGACAAATAATAATACAATAACATGCTTTTGGAGGGCGGTATGCATTTTCAGAGGCCCGACGTTCATGCCCGCAATGACAGATATCTGTCATTTTGGGCGCCTGGGCATGAACGGAGGGACTCAGAAAATGCATACCGCACAACAAATGCATGTTATTTGCATTATTATCACTTTTTACTGAGATACACAACACGCAACGCGTACATAAAAAGTTGGCTCAGTTTAACTTTTGTCGTGTCGGCTGGCGCACGCTGCTCTCCAAATCCGACAGTGCGTCCTCATCAAGCTGGCTGCTTTAGCTGCTGTTCATTGTTGTATTATCCATGAGAAAATCATCCGGAATATCCATATTGGGATCAAAACACACTTCTCGCCTTTTCATGTTTTCCTCTGTGGACAGTTTTTTTCCCCCTCTGCAGACAGTTCTTGGGCTGCGCACGCGCTATGACGTCATTTGTTTACACACAGCGGGCGGGTATAGCCAGGTAGCATCGACGTAAATCTACGATACCAGCCTAGCAACGCCTCGGTAAAGTGATAATAATGTGGTATAGTTTTCAACATGATTGGAGCATTTTAAAATTTTGGCCCCTGTGTAGTTCTTTATTGACACCTGTAGCTCATTAGAAGTCAGCTCCAGGATGGCCCTATAGTTGAAAATAAACAGTTAATTGAGAATATGTGTGCCACATTTGATGCTTTTATCACAAAATGCACAACTGTTATGGAAATTTTAGTTAAGCGGCTCCACTAATCACACGACACTGACCCATTCTGTACTTGTAGTGCACGGTTGTGTCCTGACAAAAAAAAGTTTTGATTTCTGATGACTTACAGTGGCGTGGTACTTCATGCAGTAGTGAGTAACCCAAGCAGGAACCAACAGAAACGTTAATGTGTATAATCCACCTCTGTATGCTTTGTAGGTCTGTCAGGAGATACACAATAGACACAGGTCAACACTGAAAATACAGAAACCACATATCCTATTGCTAACAGACAATGCACGCTACAACCTAGAAGGCAGTTTACTCTCTCAATATGAGAGCGCAAACTCCTTTAATTTTGCCTCTTCAGTGGTGACAAGAAGCCATACACTGCAGTTATTTTTCATTTGCTCTTTACAATTACATGGTGACTGTGTTCCGAAGCAATACTGCTCAGATTAAACTTGTTTTATTCCTGAGTAGAAACATCAACTCAACAGCAAAAATAGAGCCCAGGATGTGTTCCCTTTCAGCTATTTTTTGCAACTTGTTTTTTTTGCAAATTGGAATAAATGTAATTTTTTTTTTATGGAGAGATATGTCCCTGCTTTGCCATACCAGTTCACTATACATGTGACTGACAAACATGATTTAACAACACCAAGGTGGCACAACGGATTTGTTTAAAGCACTGCTGCTTCACAGCAAGAAGGTCCTGGGATCGCTCCCCATTTGTTCCTTTTCTGGATGGAGTTTGCATGTTCTCCCTGTGTTTGGGTGGGTTCCCTCTGCATGCTCTGGCTTCCTCCCACTTCCATGGGCCCTTGGGCAAGGTCTTTAATGCCCTATTGCTCCCAGTGTGTAGTGAGTGCCTTGTATGGCAGCACCCTCACATTGGGGTGAATGTGAGGCATTATTTGTAAAGTGCTTTGAGCGTCTGATGCAGATGGAAATGCACTATATAAATGTAGTCCATTTACCATATTTACCATTCCAAAGACATGCAGGTTAGATGGATTGTAAACTTGAAAGTGACTGCGAGCATGTGAATATGTTTGTTTGTGCATATGTGGCCTTGTGATGCACTGGCGGCCTGTCCAAGGTGTACCATGCCTATTGCACAATGACTGCTGGGACAGACTTCAGCTCCCTCGTGACCCTTAATTGGAATAAGTGGGAATAGCAAATGAATGAACAACAAAAAATGTCCAATTATCTCTCCTTACAAAGTCAAGATCATACAATGCAAGTCCCTTCAGCTTCTCCCTTGGTTTCACTCAGTGATGCCATAGCAGATTTGAGGTGGATCTGCATGTTGACTTGGCACAAGTTTTACACCAGATGGCTTTGAACAGGGAACCTTCTGCACTTTAAATAACCACGCTTAACAGCTTGGCCATCACTCCTGCACAAGTGAAGATCATACAACATGATGCATTATTTAAACAAAAAACTTCTAATTATCTCTAGTCGAAGACTTTGGAATATAATTATTCTCCTTCATGCACATCTTCACATGGTGTACTACAACTGTGATGTTTTGTTTAAATCCATAAAGCAGTTTAGGATGAGAAGTTAGGTTAACATAAATTAAAAGAAAGAGGAAGCAATGGAGAGTCCAGCTATCCTCTTCTAGGGCAGCATGGTGGCTTAGTAGTTAGCACTATTGCCTCACAGCAAGAAGCTCTGGGATCACTTTCCACCTGGTCCTTCTTTTGTGGAGTTTGCGTGTTCTCCTCGTCTTTGCGTGGATTCCCTCTGGGTACTCTGTCATCCTCCCATTACTAAGATAGTGGGTGGAGTCACCCCACTGCAAACTTGCCCCAGATGAAGTCACCCCCATCCAGGTGAAGTCACCTACTTTTTTCAGTGAAGTCACCCCACTTCAGCTATTAATGAGTTGTTTAAAGTTAGGGACCTGCCAGTGGCCCTGCAATAACTGGCGTCCTGTCCGGGATGCACCCTGCCTCAAGCTGTGATTGGCTCCAGACCCCAAACCTTCTGCTTTGTGAATATCATGCAGAAACTGGAGATTAAAATTAAATTTGTCCAAACTCAATTTGACATATAATTTGTCATAATTATTGATTTGGTACTGCTTTCATTGTGTTGTCTTGTTGTATTTTTTTTTTAACTTTTGCCAGACCACAATGGAAACAAGCGTTTCTCGCTTTCTTGTGCTATCTGTGTATTTTAATGGGCAATTACCTATGTATTTTGCGCATTATTTTACTCAATAAATTCAATCAATCAATCAATCGACAAAACTTAACTTCCCGGGGTGCCGAGTTCCAGGTGCTGGTTGTTTTTAGAGTCAGGACGTTTTGCCTCACAATCTTAATATAAAAAAACATCCCGTTTCTTCGTTGTTACTGGCACAGTTTGATACACTGAGGATTTACCTTACACATTCTTTTAGCGGGCTAGCACTGAAGCTAACTTAGCTCAAGTCTAGTTTTTCCACGGGCAGTCTGCTATTAGTTATTCTCTCGCTAACAGTACCCTATAACATGAGATGGTTCCCCTTTAATTTTTCGTGTGCATGTTGCTATCGCAGGTGTTTATTTAGTTTGTTGTTTGTGCGTGTGTTAGCACTCACGTAAATCCTCCACAGGCTCTTTGGCTCCAGAAACCGAGTCCAGAACGTGTCGATAGCGTTCGGAGGTTTAGGCTGTATCACCGGCTCCCTCGGGCTCAGCTCCTGGTCCTTCAACCACTGCCTCCGGAGCTTTGTAAGCTGGTCGAAGCGAAGCTTCTCGTCTGGTGTGTAGCCAGACATCGCTAACTTCAGCTAACCTCAACAAACCTACAATGACACAATGGAGGACATTGACGTACCAACGAAGAAGAACCACAGGCCCTGGCTGGAACGCAATTTCAGTGCGACATCTAGTGGATTGGAAATATTAAAGCACACAGCGTTCCACGTTAAATTAGATTTAATAATGAAAAAAAAAGGTCTAGAGACCCTGACGTCCTTTGGACAGAGAGTAAGTTTGACCAGATATGAAGAAAATGGCATAAAGTAAGTCATTTGTATATATTTGCATGAAACTGGCCCTCTGGAAGGCCCTGGAGGCCACAGGATTCAATTGGAAATACCAACTTACCAAGGCCACATAGTCCCCCAAGGAATGTCTGCACACAATTTCAGGAAAATTCTTTGAATAGTTTTTGAGAAAATCAGAGGAATGTGATACAGATGTTTTCTTCAAAATTTTCAAAGTGCTTTTTTTTAACAGTGCAATGAATTTTCAACACAGAATTTCTAAACATCCTAGTTTTATTTAGGATGCTTACATTATTTTACTTTGCACACAGAAACAAAATTATTTCACAAGAAATAAAAAAAACCTACCAGGGTCAAAATTACTAGTCCTTCTGGTGCTAATAGTTAATTGTGTGTCCTTTTTGCTGGATAATGGCCTGCATTTGTTTGTTGTACTTGTACTTTTCAACAAGTCTCAGCCATGTCTCCTGAGGAATCCCAGCACGTTCTTCTTTGGCAAATCTCTCAAGCTCCTCCAGTTTTTATGGTCGACATGGACCATGGTTTTTAGTTCACCCCACAGATTTTCAATGGGATTCAAGTCGGGGCTTTGTGCAGGCCAGTCAGTAACTTTCACTTTGGTCTTCTGGAGGTAGTTCTTCACCAGGAGCGATGCATGTTTTGGGTCAATGTTGTATTGGAAGACAAAGGGATGACCCAGACCCAGTTTTGCTGCTGCCTGCTTGAGGTTTTCTTTCAAAATCTTCACATATCTTTCTTTCTTCATGATCCTCTCCACCTTGAGAAGATTCCAACTTCCAGATGCAGTGAAGCATCTCCACAGCATAATACTCCCATTGTCGTTTTTCACTGTGGGGACGGTGCTTTTTTTTAGGTTATATGCCTGTCCCTTCTTTCTCGAAACATAAGTATTGTCTCTATGGACAAAGAGCTCTAGTTTTGTCTCATCTGACCAAAGGACATTCTTCCAGTATGCATAATCTTTCTCTAGGTTGTCCTCCTTAGCATACTTCCGTCTGGCTTGAGGGTGTCTCTTCTGCAGAAGAGGATTTTTTTTTCTTGGTCTGCAACCTTGCAGTCCATTCCTGTCCAGAACTCTCTTTGAGGCTAGAATTGCTGACTTCCCCAAGTCATTCACTAGTGTCTTTCCAGTTGTTCTGGGGTATCTGACACATCTCTCACAAGTATTCTTTCGAGAGTCTTTGAAATATTTTGCTTCCTACCTCTGCCAGGCTTATTCTGTAGTGTGGCTTTCTTTGAATTTCTTGATGATACTTCTTACACCAGTTCTTGACATTTGAAAACACTGTGATAACACTATCTCCTGGATTGTGAGCATCAACAATTCTTTTCTCAAGTCTAAACCGATTTCTTTAGTTTTTGGCATGATGCTTCTTCAAGTGCCAGCTCAAACCCTTACTGAAGTTTTTATACTGTTTGTGTGTGTGTGTGTGTGTGTATGTGTGTGTGTGCGTGTATACTCTTGTTTTGAAAGTCTTGTCCGGATGTAGTATTGCCATAACATTATCTGTCTTGTTTTGTCACATGCAACACGATGGCTGTAATTAGCATACCTTAGCTTTTTGTTCTGTGTGTTTGATGTACGTTTTCAGTATGCAAAATGTGCTTATTACTTTAAATAAGCCTTTTTAATAGCAGTCATCTCAGGTAAGAGTTTACGAGATGATTCTGAAACTTCGATTGTCTTGGTGGTAGTTGTGTTTAGCTAGCAGTGAGCTGCTGTCTGACTGATGAATGAACTAAATTAATGCAACTAGCGGTAATGTTAGCCGGAGTTATTTAGCCAAAAAAAAAAACTTAAACTGACACGTAACGTATTGCAGAAGTCGTTTGAATGTGACAGTACGCGTACTGTCCATATTGTTAATACGCAATTCGCAGGTAGCGCTTCTGATTGGCTAATCTAGGTCACGTGATTATGACTGTCGCACCTTTTGCTTTATTGTTTCGTAAACATTTGCTCTTGTTCCAAAATATTTCTAAGTATGCGCGGTTATGTTGAATGTCATATATGCATTTTATACTTGAAGCAGACAAAAACGAAATGTTAATGGCAGTGGATAACACTCACCTATAACGATATTTGACCGGATCTCTTCGCTGACTGGCTAGTTAAAATGACATCATCGTAGAGTTTATTTCAACATGGCTGCTCCCTCGGCATTGAGTGTTCATGCTAATTTTTCATCTTTTAATGCTGTTTTGGGTGCCTTAAAGTCGTTTGAATCGGAACAGAAAATCAACTACTGGCGGAGGGATTCTCGGACGCTAAAAGCAGCTCAGAAACGTGGCATAGCCGTGCCCAAAATTATTTCCACCGTGTGGCGAAAATTATTTCCACCAGCACTTTTTGCCACATGGTGGAAATAATTTCGGGCACGGTGGAAATAATTTTTGCAGTCTTGGTAATTTTCTGTGTAGGGCGGGGATGATAAACAAAACTTGCAAATTCAAGACAGAATAAAAACGAAAACACAGAAGTCCACGTCGGCACGTGTGTTTATCCTGTTTTTTCTCTGTCAGTGTCATGTCTGCAAAACCTTCGATCAGTCCACCCCTGAAAATAGTGAATGGTAAAATCTGCCAATTTTCAATAATGAAGATCACCAATATCGAGCTACTATCATGAATGTGAAATAAGGAGATCTTAAACTCCTCATCTATAAGTTCCCACCCGACCGCGGCCATTCCGTCGTGAATAAATTTAGACAGACATCAAAACAGCGCAAGCTGGCGATCTTAAACTCCGATCGCCTTTAAGTTCCTGCCTGACCGGGGGTGTTCTGTCGTGAATAAATGTAGATGGCCGGCAAAACAGCACAAGCCGCGTATGGCGAAATATCATCCAGTTCAACTTTGCTGGAGCTGATTTCATCACAGGTTCTGGTACGCATGATGTCATTTGAATTAGCCAATCAGATAGGAGATCCGGCAAAACATCGCTGGCTGTAAGTTTGCCGGGTCCGGCAAAATATCCACTACCTAATTGCTGGGACTCGAACTATTAGATCAGAAGTCCAATCCTACCTAAATAGAGTTTTGCAAATCTCTTTATCAGGTAATCTATCAGTCGAAGGTACAACCCCTGGCAAAAATTATGGAATCACCGGCCTCGGAGGATGTTCATTCAGTTGTTTAATTTTGTAGAAAAAAAGCAGATCACAGACATGACACAAAACTAAAGTCATTTCAAATGACAACTTTCTGGCTATAAGAAACACTATAAGAAATCGGGGAAAAAAAATTGTGGCAGTCAGTAACGGTTACTTTTTAAGACCAAGCAGAGGGAAAAAAATATGGAATCATGAAAAACAAAAGAACGCTCCAACACATCACTAGTATTTTGTTGCACGACCTCTGGCTTTTATAACAGCTTGCAGTCTCTGAGGCATGGACTTAATGAGTGACAAACAGTACTCTTCATCAATCTGGCTCCAATTTTCTCTGATTGCTGTTGCCAGATCAGCTTTGCAGGTTGGAGCCTTGTCATGGACCATTTTCTTCAACTTCCACCAAAGATTTTCAATTGGATTAAGATCCGGACTATTTGCAGGCCATGACGTTGACCCTATGTGTCTTTTTGCAAGGAATGTTTTCACAGTTTTTGCTCTATGGCAAGTTGCATTATCATCTTGAAAAATGATTTCATCATCCCCAAGCATCCTTTCAATTGATGGGATAAGAAAAGTGTCCAAAATATCAACGTAAACTTGTGCATTTATTGATGATGTAATGACAGCCATCTCCCCAGTGCCTTTACCTGACATGCAGCCCCATATCATCAATTACTGGAAATTTACATGTTCTCTTCAGGCAGTCATCTTTATAAATCTCATTGGAACGGCACCAAACAAAAGTTCCAGCATCATCACCTTGCCCAATGCAGATTCGAGATTCATCACTGAATATGACTTTCATCCAGTCATCCACAGTCCACGATTGCTTTTCCTTAGCCCATTGTAACCTTGTTTTTTTCTGTTTAGGTGTTAATGATGGCTTTCGTTTAGCTTTTCTGTATGTAAATCCCATTTCCTTTAGGCGGTTTCTTAAAGTTCGGTCACAGACGTTACTCCAGTTTCCTCCCATTCGTTCCTCATTTGTTTTGTTGTGCATTTTCGATTTTTGAGACATATTGCTTTAAGTTTTCTGTCTTGGCGCTTTGATGTCTTCCTTGGTCTATCAGTATGTTTGCCTTTAACAACCTTCCCATGTTGTTTGTATTTGGTCTAGAGTTTAGACACAGCTGACTGTGAACAACCAACATCTTTTGCAACATTGCGTGATGATTTACTCTCTTTTAAGAGTTTGATAATCCTCTCCTTTGTTTCAATTGACATCTCTCGTGTTGGAGCCATGATTCATGTCAGTCCACTTGGTGCAACAGCTCTCCAAGGTGTGATCACTCCTTTTTAGATGCAGACTAACGAGCAGATCTGATTTGATGCAGGTGTTAGTTTTGGGGATGAAAATTTACAGGGTGATTCCATAATTTATTCCTCAGAATTGAGTGAGTCCACATTTTTTCCCTTTGCTTGGTCTAAAAAAGTAACCATTACTGACTGCCACAATTATTTTTCCTGGTTTCTTATAGTGTTTCTTAAAGCTAGAAAGTTGCCATTTGAAATTAATTTAGTTTTGTATCATGTCTGTGATCTGCTTTTTTTTTTCTACAAAATGAAACAACTAAATGAACATCCTCCGAGGCCGGTGATTCCATAATTATTGCCAGGGGTTGTATTAACTGTGCAGTGAATTCACCAGAATATTGAATTTGCCTTTTGTGATGTTACTAATTGCTGGGTAAAAATAAATACAACCTTCGCCATCTTCATTCAGTGTGGATGACTCCATGACTTCTGTGAATGCCAGAATTTTATAAACTGCCTTCTTGATCAGTGATGAAGAATTCTTGATAGTTCTAAAAACCAGCCGATCTTTGATAAGTACCTTGTGACACAATACCATGTTTTAAAGTTTCAAGTCACTTGCATCTATAATTTTTCAATGCTAAATGTGAAGAAAACACACAGGATCTGCATCTATACCTTCTTTCTAGTGATAATGAAATTACTTTCTGAAGCTCTCTGGCTTTTGAATCATGTTGATTCATAAAAGGTAGTGATGGTAAAATTAACATAGTTTTTCAGAATGTTTTGAAAGCGAGTTTCACTACCGTGTTCCGGAGTCTGTCTGAAAAACATCAACTGTTTGAAAACCTTTCATTTTGATTTACTCCCTCTGGTTTTAAAACATGACATAATTCCATTAATGAACTATGATTGCATGTGTTTTGATTCACAACCGGTGCTTGAGTAACAAAAAAAAAAAAAAAAATTGCACTAAATATGAGTTCCTTGTGATGCGATTGACTGTAACATCATATGACCTGCTTTCAAAAAAATATTTGTGCCCCTGAAAACCTCAGATCATATTCGTAAGGTTTTGCCTCAGTTCCTGAGTGCTTTTACCGAGCGTTATTTCTCTTTTTACGTTTTTGTGTACTGACTGGTTTCAGACCTGTAATACTTTGTTCATTCCCATCAGAACCTCCGCATTTCTGACAAACTGATTTTGTAATGGCATTTTTAATGGAGTCTGATATAAGAAAATATGCTACGAGAGAATAATGTCCAAAGCTAGAGAGGTTTGAAGAGGAGACTAGTTTTCATTTGCATCAAAATGATGCCCTTTCACATAATTGCTGCACAGGATAGACCCTCCAGAAATTTGTGATTTTAAATTGATTCAACAAATAATTCAACCAATATACATATATATGTGTGTGTATATATTGATAAATTGGTTGAATTATTTGTTAAATTCATTGTTGAAATCCTGCCATCGGTGATGATTTGTTTTAATTAAACAGTCGGATTCCCCTTGTCCGCACCAGTTCTAAGTCAGCTGCTATGCGCCAGCCGAGGCGCTGGAGGGAGCTTTTACCAGGTGTGCTCTTCTGATCGGTCTCAATAGAACTTTCTCAGGATAATTCCTTTCCACACACAAACAGATGTTGTTTTTTGTAGAGAAAAAAAAGGGAAAATTCTGAAGTTTGCACCATACATGAAGTTTCACATTGTCTCTCTCTTGCAGGATTGGGTCAAACTTTGAATGGAGTCGGGGCCACAGTTTCTGTTGTCTTGTACAGTTGTAGTGAGAAATCTGAAGGTTTGGTGTTGCGGGCATTCTGCACTTCAACAAGATAAGAATGGTCAAATATTTCTGTCATAACACAGACATCAGGAGTACATGGGACCATGTGGTCTCTGCTTTCTGGCAGAGGTATCCCAACCCTTTCAGGTGATATTTAAAGTGGTAATGTTTTACCATGTGCCCTTGTGGGATGTGTTCAAGATTTGTGATTTTCATTAACTCAGAGTTAAGCTTCTAAATTTTAAACAATATGGTTTAAAATGATTAAGGAGAATTTTGAGTATTAACTGTAAGCACTAGCCATCTTCTGACATTACTGTGTTTCACTGCTGGTCAGCACCCATGTTCTCACAGAGGATGTTGTGTATCGGGAAGTGACTGCAGACCAGAAACTCCTCTCCAGACGCCTCCTGACGAAAACCAATCGACTGCCTCGCTGGGCAGAACGCTTCTTCCCTGCTGGAATATCTCGCTGTGTGTACATTATTGAGGACTCCATTGTGGACCCCGTCAACAGGAGCCTGACTACCTACACCTGGAACCTCAACCACACAACCCTCATGGTGAGGCCTGTGATTGTGTGTGTGGTCTCTCACTTTAAGTGTGACATTTCCTGAACATGCTTGTTCTCGTTCAGTCAGTTTCCTGTTAAATACCTTTGAAATATGGTGGGTTTCAAACTGGGGGGTGTGCCCCCCTGGGGGGCACCAGAGTTCTTCGGGGGGGGGTGTGTGCAAAAAATAACTGTAAACGCTGTTAACCAACAAAAATGAAGGGGGGGAAAAGAAAACATTGTTAGCTAACATGCCAGGAGCAAAATGGATAAATATGTATAAAGTTTAATTAATATTAATTATGTTAAAACGTGTTAGTTACATCATAGATGTTTAAAAACACACAGAGGTGTTTAAATGTTAAAAAGATGTTTAAAATGTGACAAAAAAGGTAAAATAGAAGAATAGAAAGTTTTTAAAAACATGCTTAAAATGTTTGAAAAGGGTGTAAAATGTGTGAAAGAATAGAAAATTCTTTAAAAATATGCTTAAAATGTTTACAAAGGCTGTAAAATGTGTAAATGCATGGACAGTTCCTTAAAAACACATAAATATATTTAAAATGTTTAACGTGTAAAAGAATAAAAAGAAACACACAAAGATGTTGAAATTGTGTGTATGTGTGTCGTGGGGGTCGGGGGGCGCAGCTATTCATTTGTTCTCGGGGGGGGCTCGCTCACTGTCCCACACTTTGAAAACCCTGGGTTTAAATAATCAAGCAGGTGTTGCAGCTGTGTGTAAAAACAGGTGAAGCCTGAAGAAATGAATGATTTTTGGTCATGTGATGGAGGTGTCAGACTGGAGGCGAGTTTAAAAGCACTGTGCACTGCTCTGATGTTTTGCAGATGGGTAGCTTGAACAGGCTGATGACATCACAGTCTGCTCCATTGGTTAGTGCAGGACTTTCAGAATTCATACTGACTGAATCTTGATCTCTGCTTCCCTCCACAGCATGTCTTTTTCCTGGTTCTCTCCCTCAGCCCCAACCAGTCCCAGCAGAAGACTGCCCCTCCCTGAGCCTGGTTCGGCTGGAGGTTTCTTCCTGTTAAAAGGGAGTTTTTCCTTCCCACTGTCGCCAAGTGCTTGCTCACAGGGGGTTGTTTTGACCGTTGGGGTTTTTCCGTAATTATTGTATGGCTTTGCCTTACAATATAAAGCACCTTGGGGCAACTGTTTGTTGTGATTTGGCGCTATATGAATAAAATTGATTTGATTTGAATTTGTATACCGTTTATCATGCCCACCTCTATGTACCAGGGGCCAGAGGTGTTGTAGAACCAGCTTCTTAAGGTTTTTCTTATCGTGTGACACTGAAGCCGCAGGCCATAAATCATTAAGCGCATTGGGATGTCCTTTCTTTGGCACAGGAACTATACAAGATGCCTTCCATCCTGACCTTAGGGCCCTGTCCCACTGGCGTTTAGGATTTGCATATGGATTGTGCACAAACTTGGCCCATATTCGCCAAAAATCCGCAATATCCGTGTAACGTGCCTGTATGAGTCAGCCGTCATCCGAACATGCCCGTGATCATCCGCAGAGGCACACATGTCCGCAGCCAGGATTTTTGAGCTGTTCAAAAATCTGAATGCGGATGACATCCGCCTTACATACTCCATACATACTCAATTCATACACAATACATACTCACTCTGCGCTGTAAATCTGCCGTTAACCGCTGATATCCGCAACTGACGGGGATTTGCGGCTTGGCAGCGGACCGGGACAGTGTGTAAAACAGATATATATCGTGCCCATCATGTCCACATCACAACCTAAAATATGTTGTAGCGAATGCATACAAATTGTCCACGAATAAAGCATTTTTATTACATCTGCTTTGCAGCTGATTTGCGAACAATCTGTGAATGCATAACAAACACGTCACGTACACCCAAAGTACTACAACCCCTGGCAAAAATTATGGAATCACCGGCCTAAATCATCACGCAATGTTGCAAAAGATGTTGGTTGTTCACAGTCAGCTGTGTCTAAACTCAGGACCAAATACAAACAACATGGGAAGGTTGTTAAAGGAAAACATACTGGTAGACCAAGGAAGACATCAAAGCGTCAAGACAGAAAACTTAAAGCAATATGTCTCAAAAATCGAAAAATGTACAACAAAACAAATGAGGAACGAATGGGAGGAAACTGGAGTCAACGTCTGTGACCGAACTTTAAGAAACCGCCTAAAGGAAATGGGATTTACATACAGAAAAGCTAAACGAAAGGCATCATTAACACCTAAACAGAAAAAAACAAGGTTACAATGGGCTAAGGAAAAGCAATTGTGGACTGTGGATGACTGGTTGAAAGTCATATTCAGTGATGAATCTCGAATCTGCATTGGGCAAGGTGATGATGCTGGAACTTTTGTTTGGTTCTTTTCCAATGAGATTTATAAAGATGACTGCCTGAAGAGAACATGTAAATTTCCACAGTCATTGATGATATGGGGCTGCATGTCAGGTAAAGGCACTGGGGAGATGGCTGTCATTTACATCATCAATAAATGCACACGTTTATGTTGATATTTTGGACAATTGAAAGGATGTTTGGGGATGATGAAATCATTTTTCAAGATATAATGCATCTTGCCATAGAGCAAAAACTGCAAAAACATTCCTTGCAAAAAGACACATAGGGTCAATGTCATGGCATAGGGTCAATGTCATGGCATAGGGTCAATGTCAATGAGCAGATCTGATTTGATGCAGGTGTTAAATTGGGGGATGAAAATTTACAGGGTGATTCCATAATTTTTTTCCTCAGAATTGAGTGATTACATATTTTTTTCCTCTGCTTGGTCTAAAAAAGTAACCGTTACTGACTGCCATAATGTTTTTTTCTTGATTTCTTATAGTGTTTCTTAAAGCCAGAAAGTTGCCATTTGAAATGACTTTAGTTTTGTGTCATGTCTGTGATCTGCTTTTTTTCTACAAAATTAAACAACTGAATGAACATCCTCTGAGGCAGGTGATTCCATAATTTTTGCCAGGGGTTGTATATGTGGCAGAAAGCGACATACCTGCCAGTCAGTGCTGGTCCAGCTGTGTAAATCCACAAAGACGTAGCTGCTGCAATCCAGGACTTTTATTTAACACCAACAAAAGGAAGAGTTGCGGTTTATCCACAACTCAAGCTGAAGTCTGTTGTCTGACACCCTCAAAAAAAAAAAGAAAAAAAAAAGTCTCACACCCCCAGCGGCTTCCCCCCTCCCACTCCCCAAACTCATGAACAGTTAACCCTCGCATGACAAAATGAACATTGACTCTGTGATCAACTTGTCCAAGTCCAGCAAATGCTCCAGAGGCTGTATTGTTGGTGTGAATAATGATGCCGACAGCCCGAGTGTGCTTCTTTGCCGTGCATGCGCAACACGTGTGCGATGCATTCATAATACACCCGTAATACTGCCGTGATAATCTCAGTGTGTCGGATCAGTTTCCTCACTACATGTGTTATATAACTGTGATTGTTCATCATATATTCGCTATATATTATTAATATATCCGTAATTCATACTGGGACATTTGTCATTTTTGGCCGTTTTTGCTGCGGACGACAACTAACGCCCGCAATTTGTATACTCAATTCATGCGCAATTAATCCTCTCCCCAGTGGGACAGAGCCCTTAGGCGCCTTTGTTTTTCAGAGCAGTCAAAGAAATGAGAGAAAGAGAGAACACTCCTGCCTCTACACACACTTTAAGCACACTGTCGTTGACGTCTGGTTCTCTGGACTTGTTCATTCAGGTTTTGGTAAGCCTTTGTTTTATCTGACAGACCATGATGGGTAGCTATGGACATGGTGGCAGTCGGACTGTCTCTTGGACTGGTGACATTATGGTTGGGGAGGAGCTCATTGTATTGTCCCAATGGGTGCTGGTGCTGAGCAGAGAGGGTGACTGGAAGGAGGATCCAAGACATTGTAGGAGGTGGGGGCTGGTTCAGCTTGCGTAGGCGAGTTAAATGTGTTGATTTGAACTCATGAGATAAGTTACTGTGGGTCATTTTGAACCAGTCTGAACATTCTCCTCTGACCTCTGTCATAAACTGCAGAACTGTCATCCCATGGTTAGTTTTTGAATGTCGTATTTAGCTTGAACTAACTCTTGTCAAAATGTTTACGTCGCAAGTTGTTACTCCATTGATGGCAGAAATACCAGTGTTGCGATTTTTTTTTTTTTAAATCAGGTTTTGGGTAAAATTCTCTCTGTCCACCAATCAAGACTGATCACAATTAAAGTAATTTATTCCCAGGGTGAATGTTAACTATGAGTATTTGTTACAGGATGATTTTATATGGACTTTATGACATAATTAAAAAAATGTTCTTTTACTTGAACTTGAAATCTTGAATTTGTGAAGACCAAAATAAAACTTTCACAACAGAGTCATTAATCATAACCTCCTGTTGTTTATCTCCTCTCATGTTAGTCAGTTGAAGAACGTTGTGTTTTCCACGAATCAAGGGAGCAGACCGCCACCACCCAACTGAAACGCGAGGCTTGGATATCTTCGAGTATATACGGCTTCTCCAGACCAGTTCAGGTGCTGTGTGACCTAAAAGGACACTCAAAAAGTACAAAACTCTTCCACTGGGGAATGATGTCCAGTCACTGCTGTCTCTCACACCAGGCCAACATAGAGTTGTGTAATGCGGCGTACCAACTCTGTTGAGCTTATGCAGCCCTATGTGGCAGTATGCTGAGGGACACAAAGGGGTCCACGAAATAGATGCAAAAAATTAAACATGTTTAATTTTAAACATGTTTAATTTTTTCGCAGATTTTCTGTGTAGAGCACTGGACACAGTGCTCTACGTAAGTCTACACAACACTCTGCTACTCTGTGTAAATCTATGCAACACTGCGCCACTGCACACCAAGCCTCCACAATTGTACACAACCCTACAGCAGGGTGAAAAATCCTTTTAGGTTTTTTATCAGTCACATCTGCATTGCTAGATTTTATTCATCCCAATGAACGTTGCTGGCACTGAAGCTTCAAAAACCACAGAAGAAGAAGAGGCAGGCCAAGCTTCCACATCCAAATAACTTCAGGGACAGATTACCAGCAAGAGGATATGTCCACATCCAAATAACTCCTCATGGACGGAACGCGGGCACGATCGTGGGCTGCAGCTTCAATTTCAGTTTAATCAGCTTATAAAGCACCAAATCACAACAAAAGCCGTCTCAAGGCGCCTCACACAGAACAGTTCAAAATAAAAATTCAAATAAATAAATAAAAACTAAAAAATTCAAATACATAATTAAAAATATAAAAACTATTCATAAGAAAGAGAATAAAAATAGGTTTTAAATCTTGACTTAAAAATGTCCACGGACTCGGACTGCCTCATGTTCTGTCACGATCGTGGCACGTTAAATAAAGTCCATGAACTCCTGGAAATAAAGTATTCTGACTTTTTCCAATGTATCAAATCCATCTGCGTGTCCAGGCAGTCTGTAAAAACAGCGTCATGGAGCCAAGTTTCTCCACCCTGCGTGCAACTTACACAGCTATTCCTGCATACTAGATACGCAGCACAATGCAACTCTATGCAGGCCTGGTGTGAAAGGGGCTTAACTGACAGGAGGATCATCAGTCTTTGCAAAAATGCATCCATACATCTTCCAATCTCACACATATTCCGGCACATATCCATTGTTGACTTTTTGAGTTATCCTGCAACAGACAAACAAGTGTCGGTGAAAACATTGTCTCCTTGGTGAAGGGAAAAAAAAAAAGTAACGTTTGCCAACATCCAGAGGAGCAGTAGAAGTATAAGACACTTAAATGACCACATTAAATAACTGTGATATACTTTGGATGACATGCATTGGTGTTTTTCATATGTTTGCAAATAGGATCAGTTTGTACAACCTTTGTGCCTGCTGGTATGAGTTAACCTTATAAAACATGACAAACAGTATAACAAGGTTTTTGCTCAAGAAGCAGAAAGACCGGAGACTCGGCTCTCAAATTTAAGAATTCAGAGGAAGTAAAATAAGAGACCAAGAATCTGTCTGCTTGATATTGTCATTTACAGCACAGAGAGAGGGGACAGAATATTTTCGTTACTCGGTTGTTTTTCATTTAATCTTATTTTCAGTTTTGTCTCTTCTCAGGAGTTTGGATTGGCTCGTTTCAAGAGTAATCAAGGGAAGGCCATGAAAGGGCTGGAATACACGCTGGCAAACCTGCAGGGTATGTACACCTCATCAGCTGCGATGTGAAACAAATGTTTTATTTGTCTAACTCATACAGAATGTTTGTTGTAAAAAATTGATGTGCTGTGATGTCTTCCCTGCTGTTTGTTTGACATTTTCTGGTTTAAAATGAGATTGAAAAGTGTTCCAGTCTTTCATTACCTAGCTAATTAAACATATTCAGTGGTTCCCGATAGAGCGTGGCGCAGATTCAGTTGCAGACAGCTGACTGTTACCACGATGTGGAGCTACCATTGTGACGCCACAGCCCACTGCATACACATTGTCTGTGCTATATCATAGATGTATAGTGCCCTGCAAAAGTATTGGAACATGTGGTATTTCACACATTTTAATTTGTTTATGCCATTTCAAATAATAATACAAAAATTTACAAACAATAAAAATTTCTAAAACTAGCTCCCTTAAACTCAAACTGAAAGCAAATGTCTGCAACTTGATATAAATTAATACACAATATGTAAAAGCCAAGCTGATGTGTTGCACAAGTAATGGAACGCTTTAGTATAATACCTGTAAATCAGTTTTATTGACAGTTTTCTTCAGACATATCAGGGGATGGACACATGAACATTTCCAAGTCACTGAATACGTCTTGAACTTTATTTACATTAGTTATCAGGAAATAACAGTATGGCACTCTATGGTAAATATGTGTGGAGTAGACAGTTCTCAAAAACTGAGTGACTGTGCAAGAAGGAGAAGAGTGAGGAAAGACACCCAGACAACCCAGAAGAAATTATAGGCTTCTGTGGCTGTGATTGGAGGACTTGTGGACAGTGCATATTTTGCATATTGTATCCCCAGTTATACAGCTTCATGATTAAGTGGTACAGAGGAAAATTTTCTTAAAAAGAAGACCTGGGGTCACATGATGAAGCACTGCTGGGAGAACGCTAGTTTGGTGGCTCTCCGATCCTTTATCCTTAAACCTTTTGAAACACCTAAATGTCCACCTACTCGGGTCGATAACTCGCACCATGGACCCAAGGAACAAAAAAAAAAAAAGCCAGGTAATCCGACAGACATGCAATCTCTGTCGTGAGAAGAAGACAACCCACATAGAAAGGCTAGCATCATGGTGCAGCCCCATGCTATACAAGCATCGGTGGACACAGCACTTGTACTTCAGGAGATACAAACTGGGAACGAAGCCATTTCCAATAAGATGGACATAAGAACAGCAGAGATTAACGAGTCCATAACGGGACTGAAGGGCTTGCTTGACGGTCTCTCGTCCCGCGCCACCGAGGTGGAGGGCTGCATCGGATCAGTGGAGGACCAGTTAGCTGAAATGAATGCGGAGGTGCCAAAGTCAACCAAAGATAATAAGTTTTTGTTGGAGAAAGCATTGTCGCTAGAGAATTTCAGCAGGCGCAACAACATTTGCATTGTGAGCTTACATGAGGGTCATGAGGGAAACAACCGTGTCATTCTTTACTAACTGGCTGCCAAATCTCCTGGGCCGTGAACACATCACTGAGCCTCTGAAGATAGAGCGGGCACACCGGACCCTCTGAAGATAGAGCGGGCACACCGGACCCTCACGCCCAGACCATCTGGAGACGAGAAGCCAAGGGCTGTACTGGTACTTCTGCTGAACTACCAGGACCGAGAGAATGAACTTCGCATCGCCTCCAAGCCAAAGAAAACAAATGTCCAGTCTTATTTGAGAATGAGCTGGCAATGTTCTTCCCTGACCTCAGCGCCAGCCTGGTAAAGCGACGAAAGGAATACGACCAGGTGAAGAAGAAGAAACTTTGGTCTATGGGCATCAAGTATTCTCTACTGCATCCTGCAACACTGGGGATAAAGCTCCCGGATGGAAAGTGGAAATACTTCAAAACACCGAAGGAGGCAGGTGTGTTTGTGGACACTCTGAAATAAGATGGAGAGTCAAATTCTATTTTGTTACCACTATCCATTGAGCTCCTCTTAACTATGTTAATAACTTTTTTATTATACTCATTAGTTTTACGATCACTAAGGCATCAGGGCATATCAGCATGTTACTAAGTTGAGAGTGTTTAAGTTTTGCCGTGTGACGTTATCTGTACGGAGAGCCCCCAGGGGCAGTTGGTAAAATAGAAGTTGTTCATGAATAGGACCACTCCAGATGAAGGGAATTGTGCCATATGTTCAGGGATGGTGCTACAGGATTTGAGGCTTACTGTTTTTGTTTTGGGGACATTATCTGCTTGTTTTTTTTTTTATGTACAATGCTCCACTAACTCATTATGTTTTGGATCCTATGTTTATCTGCTATAAAAGCTTATATACCCACAGATCTGAATGGACAGAATATTGAAGTTTGTTAGTTTTAATGGTAAAGGTTTAAACGGGCCATTTAAAAGAAAAAGGATTTTGGCATATCTGTAAAAGCTAAAAAAATAGACATAGCTTTCATCCAAGAAACTCATTTTACTCCCCAAGAACACAAAAAATTAAAACGAGAGTGGATTGGACAGGTGATATCTTCATCGTTTAATTCAAAAGCAAGAGGAGTGGCCATTTTTGTGAACAAGAACACACCTTTGGAAATTACTGCCACTACTATTGATCCATCAGGGCGCTATGTCCTTGTTAACTGTAAAATATTTTCAGAAAAATGGTCTCTCCTCAATTTATACGCTCCTATGATGGTGCAACATTTATACAAGATATATTTCTAAAGGTTGCAGGTGGGCAATACAATGTAGGGGGTGTTTTCAACTTTTGTTTAGACCCTGCTTTGGACAAATCATCTAAAATTATTACCAGATCGAAAGCAGCTATTACCATTCAAAAGATTTAAACCTAATGGATATTTGGAGGCAGATGCACCCTCAAACGCGTGATTATTCCTTTTACTCATCCTGCCATGTTTCCCATTCTAGAATTCTCTGATTTATTTTTGATGTCCTCACAATTATTCCATAGAGTATTGGAATTCGAATATTTATCCAGAATTATGTCTGACCACTCACCATTATGTGTCCATTCTGTGTCCGGATGTACCAAGAAATACCTGTAGGTGGCGCCTAAACCCCACTCTCCTTCAGAGAACTGACTTTTGTACATTTTATAAGAGATCAAATTGTTTTTCAGTGAAACAAACAGTGCCTCCTCTCCAAATTGGTTTATTTTGTGGGATACACGAAAAGCCTACCTAAGGGGACAAATTATTTCCTATACAAAAGGTCTAAAAAAGAAATGTACAGAAGACATTGAAAATCTGGAAAAAGATATTTCACAGTTGGAAAAAGAATTTCAAAGAAAGGGGAGGTGATGGTCTAGTGGTTAAGGTGTTGGGCTTGAGTCCAGAAGATCATGGGTTCAAATCCCCGCCTGACTGGAAAATTCGCCCTTGGGCAAAGCCTTTAACCCCCTATTGCTCCTGGTGTGTAGTGAGCACCTTATATGGCAGCACCCTGACATCGGGGTGAATGTGAGGCATAATTGTAAAGCGCTTTGAGCGTCTGAAAAGCGCTATATAAATGCAGTCCATTTACCATTTTCAACAACTGAAAGACACATACAATCTGTCAGACAAAAATTTTTTTTTTTTGCTATCTACAATTACGGACATTCTTTTGCAGCACTTTGGGTAAAAATATTGCGCTACCTAACTTTACGGAGCTCAAAAAACTCTTATATAATGGTGTGCCATGTAAAGTCTAAAGTGTATTCTGTGTTGATAAAAGAATGTCCTAAACCAACATTGTATAAGTCTAAAATAATGTGGGAATCAAACTTAAACATTCCAATTGAAGAGGACCTATGGTCTAATTTATGTCAGGACAGTATGTCAGCCACAACAAATTCGCGGTATAGACTTATCCATTATAATTTTCTTCATCAGTTGTACCTGACTCCAGAAAAATCCATAGTCTAAGCCTGAACTTTCTGATGTATGTTTTCGATGTGCAACAGAAATTGGCTCTTTTGTGCATTGTACTTGGTGTTAATATCAGACATTTCTGGTTCAACTTATGCAACACCCTGTCTAACATGAGCAAGTTTTCAATTCCTGTGGATCCAGAACTTTGTTTAATTGGAAATTTTACAAAACTTAAAGAACCATTAAACAAATTCCAAACTAAATTCCTAGAAATAGCTTTGGCAGTGGCTAGAAAATGTATTACTGTTGCATGGAATTCTGATTCCCCCCTGTCCCGAACAAAATGGTATGCTGAATTGAACAATTGTGTGCCATTAGGAAAATAACATTTTGAGAAAGTCATACAAAACCTTTCTTAAAATCTAGCAACCTTACTTAGATTACACAGGTACAACTCTGTAAATCAGTTGGCCCTACTAAGATATGTCATGTCTTTTTTTCTTTCAAAATTAGAGCAGTTGTCTTTTCTTTGGAGCATAATAATTATTTATTACTTTTTTTTTTCCTTCAAATAAGCAGGGAAGAGCGAGAAGGAGAGGGATATTGTGTGTATGTCAGTTTCTTTTGTTCGCTGTAAATTTCAAAACTGATAAATATTGCAAAAAAAAAAAAAAAAAAAAAAAGACTTGAAAGTTCAGCTACAATTTGCCAGAATGCACATCTGAGATGCATGCCTAGATTTGATGTTTTGGCATATGCGCACAATCCTCTCTTGGTATTAAATAGCAGCAACAAAAAGCAAATATTGTGACTGGAAGGACCGCAAACTAGACAATCCCACAGGACACGACATGGCACACGGTGGCGTTTCTTGGTGAGTGTGAAAATGCCCAACCTGGATACAAGATATTGGTCCCATTTTTAATGTGGGGCAAAAACAGTCCAGACATGCCAGATTGCAGTTGTAGAAAACAGTGCCACCTGGTGATGACTTGGTGGGATTGCTTAGGACTTGTTCCCTAGACATGAGATTACGTCCAGACATATTCCAGTGATTCACAGCTCAATTAGTCAAAATGGCTCCACCAAATGACACCACCCAGACGCTTTGTTGTGTACAACGAAGAAACAAAAACTGACTTTAACCGCAGGAAGATTTGTGTCTTATTTTGAAATAAAGACAGTAAAGGCAATGCCTGGTTCACATGGCAGGATTTTAAAATTATCTATAGTTTTCCAAAACCTGAGAGACCACACACGTGGAGATAAAAAAATCATAGATCTAACAGTGTGTGATGTTCAGCCACACGGTGAAGTCAACACACCACACACGAACATTCCCCGGTCAAACAGGAAATCTCGCAAAATCTCTCGAGATTAAATGTGACTTCAGATTAAACAGACGGAGATAGTTTGTGGACTATTTAAAACAGAGGGGAAACAAACGATACAAAGAGAAAAAGAAAAGGTGTTGTTTAAAGCAGTGGCGGAGCTAGACTATTTTTCAAGAAGTGGCCAGAAGGTGAGCAAGGCTTTATCAGAGGGGTCCATATACAAATGATGAATGAAGGGAAACAAATATTTTCTCACACACTCAAATTAAAATGGTTTATTTAACAACGTAAATGGAGCAGTGAACATGTAAATGTAAACTAAGAGCCCAGAACAGGACTAAAATCTAATTCTCAAAAATAAATACATAATAAAACTGGCTCAAACTGCAAACTGAATCAAGGATACACTCGAGAGCATAATCCTCTGATTCTGGTGGGAAGCAGCAAAATGTTTTACAAAGTCATCCATGTTGAGGCTGTGTGCTCTCTTTGACTCAACACTGAGAATGCCGAGGTGACTTAACCTGTCATCAGCCATAGTTGTCCTAAGGTGGTTTTTGATCAGTTTTAGAGCAGAAACACTTCGCTCACAGGACGCAGTACTGACTGGGATAACAACTGATATCTTACAAAGCCTAAACAGCTCATGAAAAACCTCTTTATAAGGTTCCAGGAACACAACAAACTCAAGTAAAGTAGAGGGTCTCTCTAATCCATTTTTCTCTCTCCTTAGAAGAAGCCATCTGGTTTGGTGAACCTCATGTTTAAGATCTTCTAGGTCTGACTCACATGTCTGTCCAAAGGCAAACAGTGGTTCCTCTTTCAAAAATAATGGGCTTTCTGGGACTAGAGACTGAATCCCGAGCATTATCTCACAATTCTTCTGTGAAAAACACCTCTCACGTTCAGCTGTGAGACAGTCAAGTATCTGATAAAAGACACCTCTGTTAAAATCCTCATTACTTGGGTCACTGTGCCTCTGTCCTACAGTACTCATTACCAGTGAATCCAAAAACCGAGAACTGGCTTTAGGCTGTCTCTTGCTGAGTGGCAGGGTTCTGATTTTGCAGCACTCTACTAGTTCTTGAGTGTCCCTCAGTAGTTTACCAAAGCAAGCTTCACTTCTGTAGTTTTTCAATGTGTCTGTCAGGGAGCCAACTAAATCTACAGCTTTTGATAAATCAAGACTGCTAGATTGAAGCATGTCAGACAGGATTCTAACGTCTCCAAGCACCTTACAAAAAGTAAGTGCTATAAAGTGAAAATCAATCAGAGCCAAAAGACCCTTTGCTTCCACTTTTCTATCCCCACTGTTATTCTCAAGGGAAATATCTTGCAGAAGCCTCAAAACCGCTGGAAGCCTGTTTCTCAGATTGCGACATGCCAGGTATCTACATGCCCACCTAACATCTATCAGTTTTTGGAGCTCCCTAGGCTTCTCTTGTGGATACAGCTCTTTTTGGACAGCAAGCCACTTGATATGAACAGCAGAACCAGTTACAAATTTATAAATATTCTGAAGAAGAGAAAAAAGTAAAATAAAATACCTGCAACACTCCTCAAAGGTGTACTGCCACAGGTGTGTTTTGGATTAAGCAGGAACCACATGTCCGTTTAACCAATGAACCAGTGAGTCAGTGAGCAGCACGTACTCCATCGCGGTGCGTTCAGGGACAGTCGAAAATTACAGCGTTCCTCACAAATCTTTGCCGATCTCCTAAGTAGTATATTTTAATATTGCCATTTCCAGTGGAGTGGCAGTAGGGGTGGCAAGGGCTCTGTTGGGGGTGGCAATTGCCACCTCTGCAACCCCTTTGGCTCCGCCCCTGGTTTAAAGGAGTGGAGACGGCGCAACCACCGAACTTTCTGGTAAGTCAGACCATCTGTTTTGATTTTATTTTCCACTCAGTGCGTCCGTCACCTCGCTTTCTGACTGGCTACACGCAGTGGTGGCTGGTGAAAAACAGTCTTGGTGGGGCTGCTGTGCCAATAGATTCCCTTGCCTTGTCCAGTACAGGCATTCACGTGAACAGTCGGAAAATTACTACAATTCCA